>NC_090824.1:140645333-140904333 GCF_028021215.1 Eschrichtius robustus | reverse complement strand
ATTTTTAAATTTTTTAAAATAAAGAATACGAAATAATTATTTAAAAAAATTTATTAAGAAAAAAGATTTTTAATTGTTTCAAATAAATATAAGAAAAATATTATTATGAAATTACGTAGAAAAAAATTTTTTTAGTTCTTTAAAACAAAAAATAAAAAAAACTTCTTAAGAAAAAATGTATTTCATTTTTTTAAATGAAAATAAGAAAAAAATCATTAAGAAAAAATTATGGAAAAAAAAAAGTTTTGAGTTAAAACAAAGAAACAAAAAAAACTCCCAAAATAACAGATGGACCGAACCCTAGGACAAATGGTGAAAGCAAAGCTATACAGACAAAATCTCACACAAAAGAATACACATATACACTCACAAAAAGAGCAAAAGGAGAAAAAAATAACATATCCTGCTCCCAAAGTCCACCTCCTCAATTTGGGGTGATTCGTTGTCTATTCAGGTATTCAACAGATGCAGGTACATCAAGTTGTTTGTGGAGCTTTAATGCACTTCTTCTGAGGCTGCTGGGAGAAATTTCCCTTTCTCTTCTTTGTTCGCACAGCTCCCGGGTTTCAGCTTTGGATTTGGACCCACCTCTGCGTGTAGGTCCCCTGAGGGCATCTGTTCATCGCTCACACAGGACGGGGTTAAAGGAGCAGCTGACTCGGGGCTTCTGGCTCACTCAGGCCTGGGGGAGGGAGGGGTATGGATGCAGGGCGAGCTTCCGGCGGCAGAAGCAGGCGTGAGGTTGCAGCAGTCTGAGGTGCGCCGTGTGTTCTCCCGGGGAAGTTGTCCCTGGATCACCGGTCCCTGGCAGTGGGGGGTTGCACAGGCTCCCGGGAAGGGCCGTGTGGATAGTGACCTGTGCTCGCACACAGGTTTCTTGGTGGCGGCAGCAGCAGGCTTAGCGACTCATGCCCGTCTGTGGGGTCCGCGTTGATAACCGTGGCTTACGCCCGTCTCTGGAGCTCGTTTAGCGGGCGCTCTGAATCCCCTCTCCTCATGCACCGGGAAACAAAGAGGCAAGAAAAAGGCTCTTGCCTGTTCGGCAGCTCCAGACCTTTTCCCGGACTCCCTCCCGGCTAGCTGTGGTTCACTAGCCCCCTTCAGGCTGTGTTTACGCCGCCAACCCCAGTCGTCTCCCTGGGATCCGACCGAGGCCCGAGCCTCAGTTCCCAGCCCCCGCCTGCTCCGGCGGGTGAGCAGACAAGCCTCTCGGGCTGTTAAGTGCTGCTCAGCACCGGTCCTCTCTTCGGGAATCTCTCCGCTTTGCCTTCTGCACCCCTGTGGCTGCGCTCTCCTCCGTGGCTCTGAAGCTTCCCCCCTCTGCCACCTGCAGTGTCCGCCCATGAAGGGGCTTCCTAGTGTGTGGAAACCTTTCCTCCTTCACATCTCCCTCCCACTGGTGCAGGTCCCGTCCTTATTCTTTTGTACCTGTTACTTCTTTTTACTTTTGCCCTACCCAGGTACGTGGGGAGTTTCTTGCCTTTTGGGTGGTCTGAATTCTTCTGCCAGCGTTCAGTGGGAGTTCCATTGGAGCAGTTCCCCGTGTAGATGTATTTCTGATGTATCTGTGGGGAGAAAGGTTATCTCTGCGTCTTACTCTTACGCCCTCTTGCCCAGACCCCTCCCTTTTTTTCTTGATGAGTCTGGCTACTGGTTTATCAATTTGGTTTATCTTCTCAAAGAACCAGCTTTTAGTTTTATTGATCTTTGCTATTGTTTCCTTCATTTCTTTTTCATGTAGTTCTGATCTGGTCTTTATGATTGTTTTGCTTCTGCTATCTTTGGGATATTTTTGTTCTTCTTTGACTTATTGCTTTAGGTACAAGGTTAGGTTGTTTATTCGAGATGTTTCCTGTTTTCTGAGGTAGGCTTGTATTGCTATAAACTTCACTCTTAGAACTGCTTTTGCTTCATCCCACAGGTTTTGGGTCGTCGTGTCTCCATTGTCATTTGTTTCTAGGTATTTTTTGATTTCCCCTTTGATTTCTTCGTGATCACTTGGTTATTAACTAGTGTATTAAGTAGTGTATCATTTTGGATGATCTGTCCATTGGTGAAAGTGGGGTGTTAAAGTCCCCTACTATGATTGTGTTACTGTCGATTTCCCCTTTTATGGCTGTTAGTATTTGCCTTATGTATTGAGGTGCTCCTATGTTGGGTGCATAAATAGTTACAATTGTTCTACCTTCTTCTTGGATCGATCCCTTGATCACTATGTGGTGTCCTTCTTTGTCTCTTGAAATAGTCTTTATTTTAAAGTCAATTTTGTCTGATACGAGAATTGCTACTCCAGCTTTCTTTTGATTTCCATTTGCGTGGAATATCTTTTTCCATCCGCTCACTTTCCGTCTGTATGAGCCCCTAGGTCTGAAGTGGGTCTCTTGTAGACAGCATATATACGCGTCTTGTTTTTGTATCCATTCAGCCAGTCTGTGTCTTTTGGTGGGAGCATTTAGTCCATTTACATTTCAGGTAATTATGGATATGTATGTTCCTATTCCCATTTTCTTAAATGTTTTGGGTTTGTTATTGTAGGTGTTTTCCTTCTCTTGTGTTTCTTGCCTAGAGAAGTTCCTTTAGCATTTGTTGTAAAGCTGGTTTGGTGGTGCTGAGCTCTCTCAGCTTTTGCTTGTCCGTAAAGGTTTTAATTTCTCCATCAGATCTGAATGAGATCCTTGCTGGGTAGAGTCATCTTGGTTGTACGTTTTTCTCCATCACTTTTAGTATATCCTGCCACTCCCTTCTGGCTTGCAGAGTTTCTGCTGAAAGATCAGCTGTTAACCTTATGGGGATTCCCTTGTGTGTTATTTGTTGTTTTTCCCTTGCTGCTTTTAACATGTTTTCTTTATATTTAATTTTTGATAATTTGATTAATATGTGTCTTGGCGTGTTTCTCCTTGGATTTATCCTGTATGGGGCTCTCTGTGCTTCCAGAACTTGACTAACTATTTCCTTTCCCATATTAGGGAAGTTTTCAACTATAATCTCTTCAAATATTTTCTCAGTCCCTTTCTTTTTCTCTTCTTCTTCTGGGACCCCTATAATTCGAATGTTGGTGCGTTTAATGTTGTCCCAGAGGTCTCTGAGGCTGTCCTCAGTTCTTTTCATTCTTTTTTCTTTCTTCTCTTCTGCAGTCGTTATGTCCGCTATTTTATCTTCCAGGTCACTTGCCCGTTCTTCTGCCTCAGTTATTCTGCTATTGATCCCTTCTAGAATATTTTAAATTTCATTTATTGTGTTTTTCATCGTTGCTTGGTTCCTCTTTCGTTCTTCTACGTCCTTGTTAAATGGTTCTTGCATTTTGCCTATTCCATGTCCAGGATTTTGGATCATCGTTACTATCATTATTCTGAATTCTTTCTCAGGTAGACTGCCTATTTCCTCTTCATTTGTTAGGTCTGGTGTGTTTTTACCTTGCTCCTTCATCTGCTGTGTGTTTTTCTGTCTTCTCATTTTGCTTATCTGACTGTGTTTGGGGTCTCCTTTTCACAGGCTGCAGGTTCGTAGTTCCTGTTGGTCTTGGTATCTGTCCCCAGTGGCGGAGGTTGGCTCAGTGGGTTGTGTAGGCTTCCTGGTGGAGGGGACTAGTGCCTGTGTTCTGGTGGATGAGTCTGGATCTTGTCTTTCCGGTGGGCACGTCCACGTCTGGTAGTGTGTTTTGGGGTGTCTGTGGCCTTATTATGATTTTTGGCAGCCTCTCTGCTAATGGATGGGGCTGTGTTCCTGTCTTGCTAGTTGTTTGGCATAGGGTGTCCAGCACTGTAGCTTGCTGGTCGTTGAGTGAAGCTGGGTCTTGGTGTTGAGACGGAGATCTCTGAGAGATTTTTGCCGTTTGGTATTACGTGGAGCTGGGGAGGTCTCTTGTGGACCCGTGACCTGAAGTTGGCCCTCCCACATCAGAGGCACATCCCTGATGCCTGGCTGGAGCACCGAGAGCCTTTCATCCACACGGCTCAGAACAAAAGGGAGAAAAAATAGAAAGAAAGAAATAAAGAGGATAAAATAAAATAAAATAAGAGAAAATAAAATAAAGTTAGTATAATAAAAATAAGAAAAATATTATTTAAAAAATTATTAATAAAAGATTATTAATTTTTTAAAATAAATTTTTAAATTTTTTAAAATAAAGAATACGAAATAATTATTTAAAAAAATTTATTAAGAAAAAAGATTTTTAATTGTTTCAAATAAATATAAGAAAAATATTATTATGAAATTACGTAGAAAAAAATTTTTTTAGTTCTTTAAAACAAAAAATAAAAAAAACTTCTTAAGAAAAAATGTATTTCATTTTTTTAAATGAAAATAAGAAAAAAATCATTAAGAAAAAATTATGGAAAAAAAAAAGTTTTGAGTTAAAACAAAGAAACAAAAAAAACTCCCAAAATAACAGATGGACCGAACCCTAGGACAAATGGTGAAAGCAAAGCTATACAGACAAAATCTCACACAAAAGAATACACATATACACTCACAAAAAGAGCAAAAGGAGAAAAAAATAACATATCCTGCTCCCAAAGTCCACCTCCTCAATTTGGGGTGATTCGTTGTCTATTCAGGTATTCAACAGATGCAGGTACATCAAGTTGTTTGTGGAGCTTTAATGCACTTCTTCTGAGGCTGCTGGGAGAAATTTCCCTTTCTCTTCTTTGTTCGCACAGCTCCCGGGTTTCAGCTTTGGATTTGGACCCACCTCTGCGTGTAGGTCCCCTGAGGGCATCTGTTCATCGCTCACACAGGACGGGGTTAAAGGAGCAGCTGACTCGGGGCTTCTGGCTCACTCAGGCCTGGGGGAGGGAGGGGTATGGATGCAGGGCGAGCTTCCGGCGGCAGAAGCAGGCGTGAGGTTGCAGCAGTCTGAGGTGCGCCGTGTGTTCTCCCGGGGAAGTTGTCCCTGGATCACCGGTCCCTGGCAGTGGGGGGTTGCACAGGCTCCCGGGAAGGGCCGTGTGGATAGTGACCTGTGCTCGCACACAGGTTTCTTGGTGGCGGCAGCAGCAGGCTTAGCGACTCATGCCCGTCTGTGGGGTCCGCGTTGATAACCGTGGCTTACGCCCGTCTCTGGAGCTCGTTTAGCGGGCGCTCTGAATCCCCTCTCCTCATGCACCGGGAAACAAAGAGGCAAGAAAAAGGCTCTTGCCTGTTCGGCAGCTCCAGACCTTTTCCCGGACTCCCTCCCGGCTAGCTGTGGTTCACTAGCCCCCTTCAGGCTGTGTTTACGCCGCCAACCCCAGTCGTCTCCCTGGGATCCGACCGAGGCCCGAGCCTCAGTTCCCAGCCCCCGCCTGCTCCGGCGGGTGAGCAGACAAGCCTCTCGGGCTGTTAAGTGCTGCTCAGCACCGGTCCTCTCTTCGGGAATCTCTCCGCTTTGCCTTCTGCACCCCTGTGGCTGCGCTCTCCTCCGTGGCTCTGAAGCTTCCCCCCTCTGCCACCTGCAGTGTCCGCCCATGAAGGGGCTTCCTAGTGTGTGGAAACCTTTCCTCCTTCACATCTCCCTCCCACTGGTGCAGGTCCCGTCCTTATTCTTTTGTACCTGTTACTTCTTTTTACTTTTGCCCTACCCAGGTACGTGGGGAGTTTCTTGCCTTTTGGGTGGTCTGAATTCTTCTGCCAGCGTTCAGTGGGAGTTCCATTGGAGCAGTTCCCCGTGTAGATGTATTTCTGATGTATCTGTGGGGAGAAAGGTTATCTCTGCGTCTTACTCTTACGCCCTCTTGCCCAGACCCCTCCCTTTTTTTCTTGATGAGTCTGGCTACTGGTTTATCAATTTGGTTTATCTTCTCAAAGAACCAGCTTTTAGTTTTATTGATCTTTGCTATTGTTTCCTTCATTTCTTTTTCATGTAGTTCTGATCTGGTCTTTATGATTGTTTTGCTTCTGCTATCTTTGGGATATTTTTGTTCTTCTTTGACTTATTGCTTTAGGTACAAGGTTAGGTTGTTTATTCGAGATGTTTCCTGTTTTCTGAGGTAGGCTTGTATTGCTATAAACTTCACTCTTAGAACTGCTTTTGCTTCATCCCACAGGTTTTGGGTCGTCGTGTCTCCATTGTCATTTGTTTCTAGGTATTTTTTGATTTCCCCTTTGATTTCTTCGTGATCACTTGGTTATTAACTAGTGTATTAAGTAGTGTATCATTTTGGATGATCTGTCCATTGGTGAAAGTGGGGTGTTAAAGTCCCCTACTATGATTGTGTTACTGTCGATTTCCCCTTTTATGGCTGTTAGTATTTGCCTTATGTATTGAGGTGCTCCTATGTTGGGTGCATAAATAGTTACAATTGTTCTACCTTCTTCTTGGATCGATCCCTTGATCACTATGTGGTGTCCTTCTTTGTCTCTTGAAATAGTCTTTATTTTAAAGTCAATTTTGTCTGATACGAGAATTGCTACTCCAGCTTTCTTTTGATTTCCATTTGCGTGGAATATCTTTTTCCATCCGCTCACTTTCCGTCTGTATGAGCCCCTAGGTCTGAAGTGGGTCTCTTGTAGACAGCATATATACGCGTCTTGTTTTTGTATCCATTCAGCCAGTCTGTGTCTTTTGGTGGGAGCATTTAGTCCATTTACATTTCAGGTAATTATGGATATGTATGTTCCTATTCCCATTTTCTTAAATGTTTTGGGTTTGTTATTGTAGGTGTTTTCCTTCTCTTGTGTTTCTTGCCTAGAGAAGTTCCTTTAGCATTTGTTGTAAAGCTGGTTTGGTGGTGCTGAGCTCTCTCAGCTTTTGCTTGTCCGTAAAGGTTTTAATTTCTCCATCAGATCTGAATGAGATCCTTGCTGGGTAGAGTCATCTTGGTTGTACGTTTTTCTCCATCACTTTTAGTATATCCTGCCACTCCCTTCTGGCTTGCAGAGTTTCTGCTGAAAGATCAGCTGTTAACCTTATGGGGATTCCCTTGTGTGTTATTTGTTGTTTTTCCCTTGCTGCTTTTAACATGTTTTCTTTATATTTAATTTTTGATAATTTGATTAATATGTGTCTTGGCGTGTTTCTCCTTGGATTTATCCTGTATGGGGCTCTCTGTGCTTCCAGAACTTGAGTAACTATTTCCTTTCCCATATTAGGGAAGTTTTCAACTATAATCTCTTCAAATATTTTCTCAGTCCCTTTCTTTTTCTCTTCTTCTTCTGGGACCCCTATAATTCGAATGTTGGTGTGTTTAATGTTGTCCCAGAGGTCTCTGAGGCTGTCCTCAGTTCTTTTCATTCTTTTTTCTTTCTTCTCTTCTGCAGTCGTTATGTCCGCTATTTTATCTTCCAGGTCACTTGCCCGTTCTTCTGCCTCAGTTATTCTGCTATTGATCCCTTCTAGAATATTTTAAATTTCATTTATTGTGTTTTTCATCGTTGCTTGGTTCCTCTTTCGTTCTTCTACGTCCTTGTTAAATGGTTCTTGCATTTTGCCTATTCCATGTCCAGGATTTTGGATCATCGTTACTATCATTATTCTGAATTCTTTCTCAGGTAGACTGCCTATTTCCTCTTCATTTGTTAGGTCTGGTGTGTTTTTACCTTGCTCCTTCATCTGCTGTGTGTTTTTCTGTCTTCTCATTTTGCTTATCTGACTGTGTTTGGGGTCTCCTTTTCACAGGCTGCAGGTTCGTAGTTCCTGTTGGTCTTGGTATCTGTCCCCAGTGGCGGAGGTTGGCTCAGTGGGTTGTGTAGGCTTCCTGGTGGAGGGGACTAGTGCCTGTGTTCTGGTGGATGAGTCTGGATCTTGTCTTTCCGGTGGGCACGTCCACGTCTGGTAGTGTGTTTTGGGGTGTCTGTGGCCTTATTATGATTTTTGGCAGCCTCTCTGCTAATGGATGGGGCTGTGTTCCTGTCTTGCTAGTTGTTTGGCATAGGGTGTCCAGCACTGTAGCTTGCTGGTCGTTGAGTGAAGCTGGGTCTTGGTGTTGAGACGGAGATCTCTGAGAGATTTTTGCCGTTTGGTATTACGTGGAGCTGGGGAGGTCTCTTGTGGACCCGTGACCTGAAGTTGGCCCTCCCACATCAGAGGCACATCCCTGATGCCTGGCTGGAGCACCGAGAGCCTTTCATCCACACGGCTCAGAACAAAAGGGAGAAAAAATAGAAAGAAAGAAATAAAGAGGATAAAATAAAATAAAATAAGAGAAAATAAAATAAAGTTAGTATAATAAAAATAAGAAAAATATTATTTAAAAAATTATTAATAAAAGATTATTAATTTTTTAAAATAAATTTTTAAATTTTTTAAAATAAAGAATACGAAATAATTATTTAAAAAAATTTATTAAGAAAAAAGATTTTTAATTGTTTCAAATAAATATAAGAAAAATATTATTATGAAATTACGTAGAAAAAAATTTTTTTAGTTCTTTAAAACAAAAAATAAAAAAAACTTCTTAAGAAAAAATGTATTTCATTTTTTTAAATGAAAATAAGAAAAAAATCATTAAGAAAAAATTATGGAAAAAAAAAAGTTTTGAGTTAAAACAAAGAAACAAAAAAAACTCCCAAAATAACAGATGGACCGAACCCTAGGACAAATGGTGAAAGCAAAGCTATACAGACAAAATCTCACACAAAAGCATACACATATACACTCACAAAAAGAGCAAAAGGAGAAAAAAATAACATATCCTGCTCCCAAAGTCCACCTCCTCAATTTGGGGTGATTCGTTGTCTATTCAGGTATTCAACAGATGCAGGTACATCAAGTTGTTTGTGGAGCTTTAATGCACTTCTTCTGAGGCTGCTGGGAGAAATTTCCCTTTCTCTTCTTTGTTCGCACAGCTCCCGGGTTTCAGCTTTGGATTTGGACCCACCTCTGCGTGTAGGTCCCCTGAGGGCATCTGTTCATCGCTCACACAGGACGGGGTTAAAGGAGCAGCTGACTCGGGGCTTCTGGCTCACTCAGGCCTGGGGGAGGGAGGGGTATGGATGCAGGGCGAGCTTCCGGCGGCAGAAGCAGGCGTGAGGTTGCAGCAGTCTGAGGTGCGCCGTGTGTTCTCCCGGGGAAGTTGTCCCTGGATCACCGGTCCCTGGCAGTGGGGGGTTGCACAGGCTCCCGGGAAGGGCCGTGTGGATAGTGACCTGTGCTCGCACACAGGTTTCTTGGTGGCGGCAGCAGCAGGCTTAGCGACTCATGCCCGTCTGTGGGGTCCGCGTTGATAACCGTGGCTTACGCCCGTCTCTGGAGCTCGTTTAGCGGGCGCTCTGAATCCCCTCTCCTCATGCACCGGGAAACAAAGAGGCAAGAAAAAGGCTCTTGCCTGTTCGGCAGCTCCAGACCTTTTCCCGGACTCCCTCCCGGCTAGCTGTGGTTCACTAGCCCCCTTCAGGCTGTGTTTACGCCGCCAACCCCAGTCGTCTCCCTGGGATCCGACCGAGGCCCGAGCCTCAGTTCCCAGCCCCCGCCTGCTCCGGCGGGTGAGCAGACAAGCCTCTCGGGCTGTTAAGTGCTGCTCAGCACCGGTCCTCTCTTCGGGAATCTCTCCGCTTTGCCTTCTGCACCCCTGTGGCTGCGCTCTCCTCCGTGGCTCTGAAGCTTCCCCCCTCTGCCACCTGCAGTGTCCGCCCATGAAGGGGCTTCCTAGTGTGTGGAAACCTTTCCTCCTTCACATCTCCCTCCCACTGGTGCAGGTCCCGTCCTTATTCTTTTGTACCTGTTACTTCTTTTTACTTTTGCCCTACCCAGGTACGTGGGGAGTTTCTTGCCTTTTGGGTGGTCTGAATTCTTCTGCCAGCGTTCAGTGGGAGTTCCATTGGAGCAGTTCCCCGTGTAGATGTATTTCTGATGTATCTGTGGGGAGAAAGGTTATCTCTGCGTCTTACTCTTACGCCCTCTTGCCCAGACCCCTCCCTTTTTTTCTTGATGAGTCTGGCTACTGGTTTATCAATTTGGTTTATCTTCTCAAAGAACCAGCTTTTAGTTTTATTGATCTTTGCTATTGTTTCCTTCATTTCTTTTTCATGTAGTTCTGATCTGGTCTTTATGATTGTTTTGCTTCTGCTATCTTTGGGATATTTTTGTTCTTCTTTGACTTATTGCTTTAGGTACAAGGTTAGGTTGTTTATTCGAGATGTTTCCTGTTTTCTGAGGTAGGCTTGTATTGCTATAAACTTCACTCTTAGAACTGCTTTTGCTTCATCCCACAGGTTTTGGGTCGTCGTGTCTCCATTGTCATTTGTTTCTAGGTATTTTTTGATTTCCCCTTTGATTTCTTCGTGATCACTTGGTTATTAACTAGTGTATTAAGTAGTGTATCATTTTGGATGATCTGTCCATTGGTGAAAGTGGGGTGTTAAAGTCCCCTACTATGATTGTGTTACTGTCGATTTCCCCTTTTATGGCTGTTAGTATTTGCCTTATGTATTGAGGTGCTCCTATGTTGGGTGCATAAATAGTTACAATTGTTCTACCTTCTTCTTGGATCGATCCCTTGATCACTATGTGGTGTCCTTCTTTGTCTCTTGAAATAGTCTTTATTTTAAAGTCAATTTTGTCTGATACGAGAATTGCTACTCCAGCTTTCTTTTGATTTCCATTTGCGTGGAATATCTTTTTCCATCCGCTCACTTTCCGTCTGTATGAGCCCCTAGGTCTGAAGTGGGTCTCTTGTAGACAGCATATATACGCGTCTTGTTTTTGTATCCATTCAGCCAGTCTGTGTCTTTTGGTGGGAGCATTTAGTCCATTTACATTTCAGGTAATTATGGATATGTATGTTCCTATTCCCATTTTCTTAAATGTTTTGGGTTTGTTATTGTAGGTGTTTTCCTTCTCTTGTGTTTCTTGCCTAGAGAAGTTCCTTTAGCATTTGTTGTAAAGCTGGTTTGGTGGTGCTGAGCTCTCTCAGCTTTTGCTTGTCCGTAAAGGTTTTAATTTCTCCATCAGATCTGAATGAGATCCTTGCTGGGTAGAGTCATCTTGGTTGTACGTTTTTCTCCATCACTTTTAGTATATCCTGCCACTCCCTTCTGGCTTGCAGAGTTTCTGCTGAAAGATCAGCTGTTAACCTTATGGGGATTCCCTTGTGTGTTATTTGTTGTTTTTCCCTTGCTGCTTTTAACATGTTTTCTTTATATTTAATTTTTGATAATTTGATTAATATGTGTCTTGGCGTGTTTCTCCTTGGATTTATCCTGTATGGGGCTCTCTGTGCTTCCAGAACTTGACTAACTATTTCCTTTCCCATATTAGGGAAGTTTTCAACTATAATCTCTTCAAATATTTTCTCAGTCCCTTTCTTTTTCTCTTCTTCTTCTGGGACCCCTATAATTCGAATGTTGGTGCGTTTAATGTTGTCCCAGAGGTCTCTGAGGCTGTCCTCAGTTCTTTTCATTCTTTTTTCTTTCTTCTCTTCTGCAGTCGTTATGTCCGCTATTTTATCTTCCAGGTCACTTGCCCGTTCTTCTGCCTCAGTTATTCTGCTATTGATCCCTTCTAGAATATTTTAAATTTCATTTATTGTGTTTTTCATCGTTGCTTGGTTCCTCTTTCGTTCTTCTACGTCCTTGTTAAATGGTTCTTGCATTTTGCCTATTCCATGTCCAGGATTTTGGATCATCGTTACTATCATTATTCTGAATTCTTTCTCAGGTAGACTGCCTATTTCCTCTTCATTTGTTAGGTCTGGTGTGTTTTTACCTTGCTCCTTCATCTGCTGTGTGTTTTTCTGTCTTCTCATTTTGCTTATCTGACTGTGTTTGGGGTCTCCTTTTCACAGGCTGCAGGTTCGTAGTTCCTGTTGGTCTTGGTATCTGTCCCCAGTGGCGGAGGTTGGCTCAGTGGGTTGTGTAGGCTTCCTGGTGGAGGGGACTAGTGCCTGTGTTCTGGTGGATGAGTCTGGATCTTGTCTTTCCGGTGGGCACGTCCACGTCTGGTAGTGTGTTTTGGGGTGTCTGTGGCCTTATTATGATTTTTGGCAGCCTCTCTGCTAATGGATGGGGCTGTGTTCCTGTCTTGCTAGTTGTTTGGCATAGGGTGTCCAGCACTGTAGCTTGCTGGTCGTTGAGTGAAGCTGGGTCTTGGTGTTGAGACGGAGATCTCTGAGAGATTTTTGCCGTTTGGTATTACGTGGAGCTGGGGAGGTCTCTTGTGGACCCGTGACCTGAAGTTGGCCCTCCCACATCAGAGGCACATCCCTGATGCCTGGCTGGAGCACCGAGAGCCTTTCATCCACACGGCTCAGAACAAAAGGGAGAAAAAATAGAAAGAAAGAAATAAAGAGGATAAAATAAAATAAAATAAGAGAAAATAAAATAAAGTTAGTATAATAAAAATAAGAAAAATATTATTTAAAAAATTATTAATAAAAGATTATTAATTTTTTAAAATAAATTTTTAAATTTTTTAAAATAAAGAATACGAAATAATTATTTAAAAAAATTTATTAAGAAAAAAGATTTTTAATTGTTTCAAATAAATATAAGAAAAATATTATTATGAAATTACGTAGAAAAAATTTTTTTTAGTTCTTTAAAACAAAAAATAAAAAAAACTTCTTAAGAAAAAATGTATTTCATTTTTTTAAATGAAAATAAGAAAAAAATCATTAAGAAAAAAATATGGAAAAAAAAAAGTTTTGAGTTAAAACAAAGAAACAAAAAAAACTCCCAAAATAACAGATGGACCAAACCCTAGGACAAATGGTGAAAGCAAAGCTATACAGACAAAATCTCACACAAAAGCATACACATATACACTCACAAAAAGAGGAAAAGGAGAAAAAATAACATATCCTGCTCCCAAAGTCCACCTCCTCAATTTGGGGTGATTCGTTGTCTATTCAGGTATTCAACAGATGCAGGTACATCAAGTTGTTTGTGGAGCTTTAATGCACTTCTTCTGAGGCTGCTGGGAGAAATTTCCCTTTCTCTTCTTTGTTCGCACAGCTCCCGGGTTTCAGCTTTGGATTTGGACCCACCTCTGCGTGTAGGTCCCCTGAGGGCATCTGTTCATCGCTCACACAGGACGGGGTTAAAGGAGCAGCTGACTCGGGGCTTCTGGCTCACTCAGGCCTGGGGGAGGGAGGGGTATGGATGCGGGGCGAGCTTCCGGCGGCAGAAGCAGGCGTGAGGTTGCAGCAGTCTGAGGTGCGCCGTGTGTTCTCCCGGGGAAGTTGTCCCTGGATCACCGGTCCCTGGCAGTGGGGGGTTGCACAGGCTCCCGGGAAGGGCCGTGTGGATAGTGACCTGTGCTCGCACACAGGTTTCTTGGTGGCGGCAGCAGCAGGCTTAGCGACTCATGCCCGTCTGTGGGGTCCGCGTTGATAACCGTGGCTTACGCCCGTTTCTGGAGCTCGTTTAGCGGGCGCTCTGAATCCCCTCTCCTCATGCACTGGGAAACAAAGAGGCAAGAAAAAGGCTCTTGCCTGTTCGGCAGCTCCAGACCTTTTCCCGGACTCCCTCCCGGCTAGCTGTGGTTCACTAGCCCCCTTCAGGCTGTGTTTACGCCGCCAACCCCAGTCGTCTCCCTGGGATCCGACCGAGGCCCGAGCCTCAGTTCCCAGCCCCCGCCTGCTCCGGCGGGTGAGCAGACAAGCCTCTCGGGCTGTTAAGTGCTGCTCAGCACCGGTCCTCTCTTCGGGAATCTCTCCGCTTTGCCTTCTGCACCCCTGTGGCTGCGCTCTCCTCCGTGGCTCTGAAGCTTCCCCCCTCTGCCACCTGCAGTGTCCGCCCATGAAGGGGCTTCCTAGTGTGTGGAAACCTTTCCTCCTTCACATCTCCCTCCCACTGGTGCAGGTCCCGTCCTTATTCTTTTGTACCTGTTACTTCTTTTTACTTTTGCCCTACCCAGGTACGTGGGGAGTTTCTTGCCTTTTGGGTGGTCTGAATTCTTCTGCCAGCGTTCAGTGGGAGTTCCATTGGAGCAGTTCCCCGTGTAGATGTATTTCTGATGTATCTGTGGGGAGAAAGGTTATCTCTGCGTCTTACTCTTACGCCCTCTTGCCCAGACCCCTCCCTTTTTTTCTTGATGAGTCTGGCTACTGGTTTATCAATTTGGTTTATCTTCTCAAAGAACCAGCTTTTAGTTTTATTGATCTTTGCTATTGTTTCCTTCATTTCTTTTTCATGTAGTTCTGATCTGGTCTTTATGATTGTTTTGCTTCTGCTATCTTTGGGATATTTTTGTTCTTCTTTGACTTATTGCTTTAGGTACAAGGTTAGGTTGTTTATTCGAGATGTTTCCTGTTTTCTGAGGTAGGCTTGTATTGCTATAAACTTCACTCTTAGAACTGCTTTTGCTTCATCCCACAGGTTTTGGGTCGTCGTGTCTCCATTGTCATTTGTTTCTAGGTATTTTTTGATTTCCCCTTTGATTTCTTCGTGATCACTTGGTTATTAACTAGTGTATTAAGTAGTGTATCATTTTGGATGATCTGTCCATTGGTGAAAGTGGGGTGTTAAAGTCCCCTACTATGATTGTGTTACTGTCGATTTCCCCTTTTATGGCTGTTAGTATTTGCCTTATGTATTGAGGTGCTCCTATGTTGGGTGCATACATAGTTACAATTGTTCTACCTTCTTCTTGGATCGATCCCTTGATCACTATGTGGTGTCCTTCTTTGTCTCTTGAAATAGTCTTTATTTTAAAGTCAATTTTGTCTGATACGAGAATTGCTACTCCAGCTTTCTTTTGATTTCCATTTGCGTGGAATATCTTTTTCCATCCGCTCACTTTCCGTCTGTATGAGCCCCTAGGTCTGAAGTGGGTCTCTTGTAGACAGCATATATACGCGTCTTGTTTTTGTATCCATTCAGCCAGTCTGTGTCTTTTGGTGGGAGCATTTAGTCCATTTACATTTCAGGTAATTATGGATATGTATGTTCCTATTCCCATTTTCTTAAATGTTTTGGGTTTGTTATTGTAGGTGTTTTCCTTCTCTTGTGTTTCTTGCCTAGAGAAGTTCCTTTAGCATTTGTTGTAAAGCTGGTTTGGTGGTGCTGAGCTCTCTCAGCTTTTGCTTGTCCGTAAAGGTTTTAATTTCTCCATCAGATCTGAATGAGATCCTTGCTGGGTAGAGTCATCTTGGTTGTACGTTTTTCTCCATCACTTTTAGTATATCCTGCCACTCCCTTCTGGCTTGCAGAGTTTCTGCTGAAAGATCAGCTGTTAACCTTATGGGGATTCCCTTGTGTGTTATTTGTTGTTTTTCCCTTGCTGCTTTTAACATGTTTTCTTTATATTTAATTTTTGATAATTTGATTAATATGTGTCTTGGCGTGTTTCTCCTTGGATTTATCCTGTATGGGGCTCTCTGTGCTTCCAGAACTTGACTAACTATTTCCTTTCCCATATTAGGGAAGTTTTCAACTATAATCTCTTCAAATATTTTCTCAGTCCCTTTCTTTTTCTCTTCTTCTTCTGGGACCCCTATAATTCGAATGTTGGTGCGTTTAATGTTGTCCCAGAGGTCTCTGAGGCTGTCCTCAGTTCTTTTCATTCTTTTTTCTTTCTTCTCTTCTGCAGTCGTTATGTCCGCTATTTTATCTTCCAGGTCACTTGCCCGTTCTTCTGCCTCAGTTATTCTGCTATTGATCCCTTCTAGAATATTTTAAATTTCATTTATTGTGTTTTTCATCGTTGCTTGGTTCCTCTTTCGTTCTTCTACGTCCTTGTTAAATGGTTCTTGCATTTTGCCTATTCCATGTCCAGGATTTTGGATCATCGTTACTATCATTATTCTGAATTCTTTCTCAGGTAGACTGCCTATTTCCTCTTCATTTGTTAGGTCTGGTGTGTTTTTGCCTTGCTCCTTCATCTGCTGTGTGTTTTTCTGTCTTCTCATTTTGCTTATCTGACTGTGTTTGGGGTCTCCTTTTCACAGGCTGCAGGTTCGTAGTTCCTGTTGGTCTTGGTATCTGTCCCCAGTGGCGGAGGTTGGCTCAGTGGGTTGTGTAGGCTTCCTGGTGGAGGGGACTAGTGCCTGTGTTCTGGTGGATGAGTCTGGATCTTGTCTTTCCGGTGGGCACGTCCACGTCTGGTAGTGTGTTTTGGGGTGTCTGTGGCCTTATTATGATTTTTGGCAGCCTCTCTGCTAATGGATGGGGCTGTGTTCCTGTCTTGCTAGTTGTTTGGCATAGGGTGTCCAGCACTGTAGCTTGCTGGTCGTTGAGTGAAGCTGGGTCTTGGTGTTGAGACGGAGATCTCTGAGAGATTTTTGCCGTTTGGTATTACGTGGAGCTGGGGAGGTCTCTTGTGGACCCGTGACCTGAAGTTGGCCCTCCCACATCAGAGGCACATCCCTGATGCCTGGCTGGAGCACCGAGAGCCTTTCATCCACACGGCTCAGAACAAAAGGGAGAAAAAATAGAAAGAAAGAAATAAAGAGGATAAAATAAAATAAAATAAGAGAAAATAAAATAAAGTTAGTATAATAAAAATAAGAAAAATATTATTTAAAAAATTATTAATAAAAGATTATTAATTTTTTAAAATAAATTTTTAAATTTTTTAAAATAAAGAATACGAAATAATTATTTAAAAAAAATTATTAAGAAAAAAGATTTTTAATTGTTTCAAATAAATATAAGAAAAATATTATTATGAAATTACGTAGAAAACATTTTTTTTAGTTCTTTAAAACAAAAAATAAAAAAAACTTCTTAAGAAAAAATGTATTTCATTTTTTTAAATGAAAATAAGAAAAAAATCATTAAGAAAAAATTATGGAAAAAAAAAAGTTTTGAGTTAAAACAAAGAAACAAAAAAAACTCCCAAAATAACAGATGGACCGAACCCTAGGACAAATGGTGAAAGCAAAGCTATACAGACAAAATCTCACACAAAAGCATACACATATACACTCACAAAAAGAGCAAAAGGAGAAAAAATAACATATCCTGCTCCCAAAGTCCACCTCCTCAATTTGGGGTGATTCGTTGTCTATTCAGGTATTCAACAGATGCAGGTACATCAAGTTGTTTGTGGAGCTTTAATGCACTTCTTCTGAGGCTGCTGGGAGAAATTTCCCTTTCTCTTCTTTGTTCGCACAGCTCCCGGGTTTCAGCTTTGGATTTGGACCCACCTCTGCGTGTAGGTCCCCTGAGGGCATCTGTTCATCGCTCACACAGGACGGGGTTAAAGGAGCAGCTGACTCGGGGCTTCTGGCTCACTCAGGCCTGGGGGAGGGAGGGGTATGGATGCGGGGCGAGCTTCCGGCGGCAGAAGCAGGCGTGAGGTTGCAGCAGTCTGAGGTGCGCCGTGTGTTCTCCCGGGGAAGTTGTCCCTGGATCACCGGTCCCTGGCAGTGGGGGGTTGCACAGGCTCCCGGGAAGGGCCGTGTGGATAGTGACCTATGCTCGCACACAGGTTTCTTGGTGGCGGCAGCAGCAGGCTTAGCGACTCATGCCCGTCTGTGGGGTCCGCGTTGATAACCGTGGCTTACACCCGTCTCTGGAGCTCGTTTAGCGGGCGCTCTGAATCCCCTCTCCTCATGCACCGGGAAACAAAGAGGCAAGAAAAAGGCTCTTGCCTGTTCGGCAGCTCCAGACCTTTTCCCGGACTCCCTCCCGGCTAGCTGTGGTTCACTACCCCCCTTCAGGCTGTGTTTACGCCGCCAACCCCAGTCGTCTCCCTGGGATCCGACCGAGGCCCGAGCCTCAGTTCCCAGCCCCCGCCTGCTCCGGCGGGTGAGCAGACAAGCCTCTCGGGCTGTTAAGTGCTGCTCAGCACCGGTCCTCTCTTCGGGAATCTCTCCGCTTTGCCTTCTGCACCCCTGTGGCTGCGCTCTCCTCCGTGGCTCTGAAGCTTCCCCCCTCTGCCACCTGCAGTGTCCGCCCATGAAGGGGCTTCCTAGTGTGTGGAAACCTTT
Source organism: Eschrichtius robustus (assembly GCF_028021215.1). Lineage (NCBI taxonomy): Eukaryota > Metazoa > Chordata > Mammalia > Artiodactyla > Eschrichtiidae > Eschrichtius > Eschrichtius robustus. Next base: position 140,886,541 of record NC_090824.1, on the reverse strand, counting down.
CCTCCTTCACATCTCCCTCCCACTGGTGCAGGTCCCGTCCTTATTCTTTTGTACCTGTTACTTCTTTTTACTTTTGCCCTACCCAGGTACGTGGGGAGTTTCTTGCCTTTTGCGTGGTCTGAATTCTTCTGCCAGCGTTCAGTGGGAGTTCCATTGGAGCAGTTCCCCGTGTAGATGTATTTCTGATGTATCTGTGGGGAGAAAGGTTATCTCTGCGTCTTACTCTTACGCCCTCTTGGCCAGACCCCTCCCTTTTTTTCTTGATGAGTCTGGCTACTGGTTTATCAATTTGGTTTATCTTCTCAAAGAACCAGCTTTTAGTTTTATTGATCTTTGCTATTGTTTCCTTCATTTCTTTTTCATGTAGTTCTGATCTGGTCTTTATGATTGTTTTGCTTCTGCTATCTTTGGGATATTTTTGTTCTTCTTTGACTTATTGCTTTAGGTACAAGGTTAGGTTGTTTATTCGAGATGTTTCCTGTTTTCTGAGGTAGGCTTGTATTGCTATAAACTTCACTCTTAGAACTGCTTTTGCTTCATCCCACAGGTTTTGGGTCGTCGTGTCTCCATTGTCATTTGTTTCTAGGTATTTTTTGATTTCCCCTTTGATTTCTTCGTGATCACTTGGTTATTAACTAGTGTATTAAGTAGTGTATCATTTTGGATGATCTGTCCATTGGTGAAAGTGGGGTGTTAAAGTCCCCTACTATGATTGTGTTACTGTCGATTTCCCCTTTTATGGCTGTTAGTATTTGCCTTATGTATTGAGGTGCTCCTATGTTGGGTGCATAAATAGTTACAATTGTTCTACCTTCTTCTTGGATCGATCCCTTGATCACTATGTGGTGTCCTTCTTTGTCTCTTGAAATAGTCTTTATTTTAAAGTCAATTTTGTCTGATACGAGAATTGCTACTCCAGCTTTCTTTTGATTTCCATTTGCGTGGAATATCTTTTTCCATCCGCTCACTTTCCGTCTGTATGAGCCCCTAGGTCTGAAGTGGGTCTCTTGTAGACAGCATATATACGCGTCTTGTTTTTGTATCCATTCAGCCAGTCTGTGTCTTTTGGTGGGAGCATTTAGTCCATTTACATTTCAGGTAATTATGGATATGTATGTTCCTATTCCCATTTTCTTAAATGTTTTGGGTTTGTTATTGTAGGTGTTTTCCTTCTCTTGTGTTTCTTGCCTAGAGAAGTTCCTTTAGCATTTGTTGTAAAGCTGGTTTGGTGGTGCTGAGCTCTCTCAGCTTTTGCTTGTCCGTAAAGGTTTTAATTTCTCCATCAGATCTGAATGAGATCCTTGCTGGGTAGAGTCATCTTGGTTGTACGTTTTTCTCCATCACTTTTAGTATATCCTGCCACTCCCTTCTGGCTTGCAGAGTTTCTGCTGAAAGATCAGCTGTTAACCTTATGGGGATTCCCTTGTGTGTTATTTGTTGTTTTTCCCTTGCTGCTTTTAACATGTTTTCTTTATATTTAATTTTTGATAATTTGATTAATATGTGTCTTGGCGTGTTTCTCCTTGGATTTATCCTGTATGGGGCTCTCTGTGCTTCCAGAACTTGACTAACTATTTCCTTTCCCATATTAGGGAAGTTTTCAACTATAATCTCTTCAAATATTTTCTCAGTCCCTTTCTTTTTCTCTTCTTCTTCTGGGACCCCTATAATTCGAATGTTGGTGCGTTTAATGTTGTCCCAGAGGTCTCTGAGGCTGTCCTCAGTTCTTTTCATTCTTTTTTCTTTCTTCTCTTCTGCAGTCGTTATGTCCGCTATTTTATCTTCCAGGTCACTTGCCCGTTCTTCTGCCTCAGTTATTCTGCTATTGATCCCTTCTAGAATATTTTAAATTTCATTTATTGTGTTTTTCATCGTTGCTTGGTTCCTCTTTCGTTCTTCTACGTCCTTGTTAAATGGTTCTTGCATTTTGCCTATTCCATGTCCAGGATTTTGGATCATCGTTACTATCATTATTCTGAATTCTTTCTCAGGTAGACTGCCTATTTCCTCTTCATTTGTTAGGTCTGGTGTGTTTTTACCTTGCTCCTTCATCTGCTGTGTGTTTTTCTGTCTTCTCATTTTGCTTATCTGACTGTGTTTGGGGTCTCCTTTTCACAGGCTGCAGGTTCGTAGTTCCTGTTGGTCTTGGTATCTGTCCCCAGTGGCGGAGGTTGGCTCAGTGGGTTGTGTAGGCTTCCTGGTGGAGGGGACTAGTGCCTGTGTTCTGGTGGATGAGTCTGGATCTTGTCTTTCCGGTGGGCACGTCCACGTCTGGTAGTGTGTTTTGGGGTGTCTGTGGCCTTATTATGATTTTTGGCAGCCTCTCTGCTAATGGATGGGGCTGTGTTCCTGTCTTGCTAGTTGTTTGGCATAGGGTGTCCAGCACTGTAGCTTGCTGGTCGTTGAGTGAAGCTGGGTCTTGGTGTTGAGACGGAGATCTCTGAGAGATTGTTGCCGTTTGGTATTACGTGGAGCTGGGGAGGTCTCTTGTGGACCCGTGACCTGAAGTTGGCCCTCCCACATCAGAGGCACATCCCTGATGCCTGGCTGGAGCACCGAGAGCCTTTCATCCACACGGCTCAGAACAAAAGGGAGAAAAAATAGAAAGAAAGAAATAAAGAGGATAAAATAAAATAAAATAAGAGAAAATAAAATAAAGTTAGTATAATAAAAATAAGAAAAATATTATTTAAAAAATTATTAATAAAAGATTATTAATTTTTTAAAATAAATTTTTAAATTTTTTAAAATAAAGAATACGAAATAATTATTTAAAAAAATTTATTAAGAAAAAAGATTTTTAATTGTTTCAAATAAATATAAGAAAAATATTATTATGAAATTACGTAGAAAAAATTTTTTTTAGTTCTTTAAAACAAAAAATAAAAAAAACTTCTTAAGAAAAAATGTATTTCATTTTTTTAAATGAAAATAAGAAAAAAATCATTAAGAAAAAATTATGGAAAAAAAAAAGTTTTGAGTTAAAACAAAGAAACAAAAAAAACTCCCAAAATAACAGATGGACCGAACCCTAGGACAAATGGTGAAAGCAAAGCTATACAGACAAAATCTCACACAAAAGCATACACATATACACTCACAAAAAGAGCAAAAGGAGAAAAAATAACATATCCTGCTCCCAAAGTCCACCTCCTCAATTTGGGGTGATTCGTTGTCTATTCAGGTATTCAACAGATGCAGGTACATCAAGTTGTTTGTGGAGCTTTAATGCACTTCTTCTGAGGCTGCTGGGAGAAATTTCCCTTTCTCTTCTTTGTTCGCACAGCTCCCGGGTTTCAGCTTTGGATTTGGACCCACCTCTGCGTGTAGGTCCCCTGAGGGCATCTGTTCATCGCTCACACAGGACGGGGTTAAAGGAGCAGCTGACTCGGGGCTTCTGGCTCACTCAGGCCTGGGGGAGGGAGGGGTATGGATGCAGGGCGAGCTTCCGGCGGCAGAAGCAGGCGTGAGGTTGCAGCAGTCTGAGGTGCGCCGTGTGTTCTCCCGGGGAAGTTGTCCCTGGATCACCGGTCCCTGGCAGTGGGGGGTTGCACAGGCTCCCGGGAAGGGCCGTGTGGATAGTGACCTGTGCTCGCACACAGGTTTCTTGGTGGCGGCAGCAGCAGGCTTAGCGACTCATGCCCGTCTGTGGGGTCCGCGTTGATAACCGTGGCTTACGCCCGTCTCTGGAGCTCGTTTAGCGGGCGCTCTGAATCCCCTCTCCTCATGCACCGGGAAACAAAGAGGCAAGAAAAAGGCTCTTGCCTGTTCGGCAGCTCCAGACCTTTTCCCGGACTCCCTCCCGGCTAGCTGTGGTTCACTAGCCCCCTTCAGGCTGTGTTTACGCCGCCAACCCCAGTCGTCTCCCTGGGATCCGACCGAGGCCCGAGCCTCAGTTCCCAGCCCCCGCCTGCTCCGGCGGGTGAGCAGACAAGCCTCTCGGGCTGTTAAGTGCTGCTCAGCACCGGTCCTCTCTTCGGGAATCTCTCCGCTTTGCCTTCTGCACCCCTGTGGCTGCGCTCTCCTCCGTGGCTCTGAAGCTTCCCCCCTCTGCCACCTGCAGTGTCCGCCCATGAAGGGGCTTCCTAGTGTGTGGAAACCTTTCCTCCTTCACATCTCCCTCCCACTGGTGCAGGTCCCGTCCTTATTCTTTTGTACCTGTTACTTCTTTTTACTTTTGCCCTACCCAGGTACGTGGGGAGTTTCTTGCCTTTTGGGTGGTCTGAATTCTTCTGCCAGCGTTCAGTGGGAGTTCCATTGGAGCAGTTCCCCGTGTAGATGTATTTCTGATGTATCTGTGGGGAGAAAGGTTATCTCTGCGTCTTACTCTTACGCCCTCTTGCCCAGACCCCTCCCTTTTTTTCTTGATGAGTCTGGCTACTGGTTTATCAATTTGGTTTATCTTCTCAAAGAACCAGCTTTTAGTTTTATTGATCTTTGCTATTGTTTCCTTCATTTCTTTTTCATGTAGTTCTGATCTGGTCTTTATGATTGTTTTGCTTCTGCTATCTTTGGGATATTTTTGTTCTTCTTTGACTTATTGCTTTAGGTACAAGGTTAGGTTGTTTATTCGAGATGTTTCCTGTTTTCTGAGGTAGGCTTGTATTGCTATAAACTTCACTCTTAGAACTGCTTTTGCTTCATCCCACAGGTTTTGGGTCGTCGTGTCTCCATTGTCATTTGTTTCTAGGTATTTTTTGATTTCCCCTTTGATTTCTTCGTGATCACTTGGTTATTAACTAGTGTATTAAGTAGTGTATCATTTTGGATGATCTGTCCATTGGTGAAAGTGGGGTGTTAAAGTCCCCTACTATGATTGTGTTACTGTCGATTTCCCCTTTTATGGCTGTTAGTATTTGCCTTATGTATTGAGGTGCTCCTATGTTGGGTGCATACATAGTTACAATTGTTCTACCTTCTTCTTGGATCGATCCCTTGATCACTATGTGGTGTCCTTCTTTGTCTCTTGAAATAGTCTTTATTTTAAAGTCAATTTTGTCTGATACGAGAATTGCTACTCCAGCTTTCTTTTGATTTCCATTTGCGTGGAATATCTTTTTCCATCCGCTCACTTTCCGTCTGTATGAGCCCCTAGGTCTGAAGTGGGTCTCTTGTAGACAGCATATATACGCGTCTTGTTTTTGTATCCATTCAGCCAGTCTGTGTCTTTTGGTGGGAGCATTTAGTCCATTTACATTTCAGGTAATTATGGATATGTATGTTCCTATTCCCATTTTCTTAAATGTTTTGGGTTTGTTATTGTAGGTGTTTTCCTTCTCTTGTGTTTCTTGCCTAGAGAAGTTCCTTTAGCATTTGTTGTAAAGCTGGTTTGGTGGTGCTGAGCTCTCTCAGCTTTTGCTTGTCCGTAAAGGTTTTAATTTCTCCATCAGATCTGAATGAGATCCTTGCTGGGTAGAGTCATCTTGGTTGTACGTTTTTCTCCATCACTTTTAGTATATCCTGCCACTCCCTTCTGGCTTGCAGAGTTTCTGCTGAAAGATCAGCTGTTAACCTTATGGGGATTCCCTTGTGTGTTATTTGTTGTTTTTCCCTTGCTGCTTTTAACATGTTTTCTTTATATTTAATTTTTGATAATTTGATTAATATGTGTCTTGGCGTGTTTCTCCTTGGATTTATCCTGTATGGGGCTCTCTGTGCTTCCAGAACTTGACTAACTATTTCCTTTCCCATATTAGGGAAGTTTTCAACTATAATCTCTTCAAATATTTTCTCAGTCCCTTTCTTTTTCTCTTCTTCTTCTGGGACCCCTATAATTCGAATGTTGGTGCGTTTAATGTTGTCCCAGAGGTCTCTGAGGCTGTCCTCAGTTCTTTTCATTCTTTTTTCTTTCTTCTCTTCTGCAGTCGTTATGTCCGCTATTTTATCTTCCAGGTCACTTGCCCGTTCTTCTGCCTCAGTTATTCTGCTATTGATCCCTTCTAGAATATTTTAAATTTCATTTATTGTGTTTTTCATCGTTGCTTGGTTCCTCTTTCGTTCTTCTACGTCCTTGTTAAATGGTTCTTGCATTTTGCCTATTCCATGTCCAGGATTTTGGATCATCGTTACTATCATTATTCTGAATTCTTTCTCAGGTAGACTGCCTATTTCCTCTTCATTTGTTAGGTCTGGTGTGTTTTTACCTTGCTCCTTCATCTGCTGTGTGTTTTTCTGTCTTCTCATTTTGCTTATCTGACTGTGTTTGGGGTCTCCTTTTCACAGGCTGCAGGTTCGTAGTTCCTGTTGGTCTTGGTATCTGTCCCCAGTGGCGGAGGTTGGCTCAGTGGGTTGTGTAGGCTTCCTGGTGGAGGGGACTAGTGCCTGTGTTCTGGTGGATGAGTCTGGATCTTGTCTTTCCGGTGGGCACGTCCACGTCTGGTAGTGTGTTTTGGGGTGTCTGTGGCCTTATTATGATTTTTGGCAGCCTCTCTGCTAATGGATGGGGCTGTGTTCCTGTCTTGCTAGTTGTTTGGCATAGGGTGTCCAGCACTGTAGCTTGCTGGTCGTTGAGTGAAGCTGGGTCTTGGTGTTGAGACGGAGATCTCTGAGAGATTGTTGCCGTTTGGTATTACGTGGAGCTGGGGAGGTCTCTTGTGGACCCGTGACCTGAAGTTGGCCCTCCCACATCAGAGGCACATCCCTGATGCCTGGCTGGAGCACCGAGAGCCTTTCATCCACACGGCTCAGAACAAAAGGGAGAAAAAATAGAAAGAAAGAAATAAAGAGGATAAAATAAAATAAAATAAGAGAAAATAAAATAAAGTTAGTATAATAAAAATAAGAAAAATATTATTTAAAAAAATATTAATAAAAGATTATTAATTTTTTAAAATAAATTTTTAAATTTTTTAAAATAAAGAATACGAAATAATTATTTAAAAAAATTTATTAAGAAAAAAGATTTTTAATTGTTTCAAATAAATATAAGAAAAATATTATTATGAAATTACGTAGAAAAAATTTTTTTTAGTTCTTTAAAACAAAAAATAAAAAAAACTTCTTAAGAAAAAATGTATTTCATTTTTTTAAATGAAAATAAGAAAAAAATCATTAAGAAAAAATTATGGAAAAAAAAAAAGTTTTGAGTTAAAACAAAGAAACAAAAAAAACTCCCAAAATAACAGATGGACCGAACCCTAGGACAAATGGTGAAAGCAAAGCTATACAGACAAAATCTCACACAAAAGCATACACATATACACTCACAAAAAGAGCAAAAGGAGAAAAAAATAACATATCCTGCTCCCAAAGTCCACCTCCTCAATTTGGGGTGATTCGTTGTCTATTCAGGTATTCAACAGATGCAGGTACATCAAGTTGTTTGTGGAGCTTTAATGCACTTCTTCTGAGGCTGCTGGGAGAAATTTCCCTTTCTCTTCTTTGTTCGCACAGCTCCCGGGTTTCAGCTTTGGATTTGGACCCACCTCTGCGTGTAGGTCCCCTGAGGGCATCTGTTCATCGCTCACACAGGACGGGGTTAAAGGAGCAGCTGACTCGGGGCTTCTGGCTCACTCAGGCCTGGGGGAGGGAGGGGTATGGATGCAGGGCGAGCTTCCGGCGGCAGAAGCAGGCGTGAGGTTGCAGCAGTCTGAGGCGCGCCGTGTGTTCTCCCGGGGAAGTTGTCCCTGGATCACCGGTCCCTGGCAGTGGGGGGTTGCACAGGCTCCCGGGAAGGGCCGTGTGGATAGTGACCTGTGCTCGCACACAGGTTTCTTGGTGGCGGCAGCAGCAGGCTTAGCGACTCATGCCCGTCTGTGGGGTCCGCGTTGATAACCGTGGCTTACGCCCGTCTCTGGAGCTCGTTTAGCGGGCGCTCTGAATCCCCTCTCCTCATGCACCGGGAAACAAAGAGGCAAGAAAAAGGCTCTTGCCTGTTCGGCAGCTCCAGACCTTTTCCCGGACTCCCTCCCGGCTAGCTGTGGTTCACTAGCCCCCTTCAGGCTGTGTTTACGCCGCCAACCCCAGTCGTCTCCCTGGGATCCGACCGAGGCCCGAGCCTCAGTTCCCAGCCCCCGCCTGCTCCGGCGGGTGAGCAGACAAGCCTCTCGGGCTGTTAAGTGCTGCTCAGCACCGGTCCTCTCTTCGGGAATCTCTCCGCTTTGCCTTCTGCACCCCTGTGGCTGCGCTCTCCTCCGTGGCTCTGAAGCTTCCCCCCTCTGCCACCTGCAGTGTCCGCCCATGAAGGGGCTTCCTAGTGTGTGGAAACCTTTCCTCCTTCACATCTCCCTCCCACTGGTGCAGGTCCCGTCCTTATTCTTTTGTACCTGTTACTTCTTTTTACTTTTGCCCTACCCAGGTACGTGGGGAGTTTCTTGCCTTTTGGGTGGTCTGAATTCTTCTGCCAGCGTTCAGTGGGAGTTCCATTGGAGCAGTTCCCCGTGTAGATGTATTTCTGATGTATCTGTGGGGAGAAAGGTTATCTCTGCGTCTTACTCTTACGCCCTCTTGCCCAGACCCCTCCCTTTTTTTCTTGATGAGTCTGGCTACTGGTTTACCAATTTGGTTTATCTTCTCAAAGAACCAGCTTTTAGTTTTGTTGATCTTTGCTATTGTTTCCTTCATTTCTTTTTCATGTAGTTCTGATCTGGTCTTTATGATTGTTTTGCTTCTGCTATCTTTGGGATATTTTTGTTCTTCTTTGACTTATTGCTTTAGGTACAAGGTTAGGTTGTTTATTCGAGATGTTTCCTGTTTTCTGAGGTAGGCTTGTATTGCTATAAACTTCACTCTTAGAACTGCTTTTGCTTCATCCCACAGGTTTTGGGTCGTCGTGTCTCCATTGTCATTTGTTTCTAGGTATTTTTTGATTTCCCCTTTGATTTCTTCGTGATCACTTGGTTATTAACTAGTGTATTAAGTAGTGTATCATTTTGGATGATCTGTCCATTGGTGAAAGTGGGGTGTTAAAGTCCCCTACTATGATTGTGTTACTGTCGATTTCCCCTTTTATGGCTGTTAGTATTTGCCTTATGTATTGAGGTGCTCCTATGTTGGGTGCATACATAGTTACAATTGTTCTACCTTCTTCTTGGATCGATCCCTTGATCACTATGTGGTGTCCTTCTTTGTCTCTTGAAATAGTCTTTATTTTAAAGTCAATTTTGTCTGATACGAGAATTGCTACTCCAGCTTTCTTTTGATTTCCATTTGCGTGGAATATCTTTTTCCATCCGCTCACTTTCCGTCTGTATGAGCCCCTAGGTCTGAAGTGGGTCTCTTGTAGACAGCATATATACGCGTCTTGTTTTTGTATCCATTCAGCCAGTCTGTGTCTTTTGGTGGGAGCATTTAGTCCATTTACATTTCAGGTAATTATGGATATGTATGTTCCTATTCCCATTTTCTTAAATGTTTTGGGTTTGTTATTGTAGGTGTTTTCCTTCTCTTGTGTTTCTTGCCTAGAGAAGTTCCTTTAGCATTTGTTGTAAAGCTGGTTTGGTGGTGCTGAGCTCTCTCAGCTTTTGCTTGTCCGTAAAGGTTTTAATTTCTCCATCAGATCTGAATGAGATCCTTGCTGGGTAGAGTCATCTTGGTTGTACGTTTTTCTCCATCACTTTTAGTATATCCTGCCACTCCCTTCTGGCTTGCAGAGTTTCTGCTGAAAGATCAGCTGTTAACCTTATGGGGATTCCCTTGTGTGTTATTTGTTGTTTTTCCCTTGCTGCTTTTAACATGTTTTCTTTATATTTAATTTTTGATAATTTGATTAATATGTGTCTTGGCGTGTTTCTCCTTGGATTTATCCTGTATGGGGCTCTCTGTGCTTCCAGAACTTGACTAACTATTTCCTTTCCCATATTAGGGAAGTTTTCAACTATAATCTCTTCAAATATTTTCTCAGTCCCTTTCTTTTTCTCTTCTTCTTCTGGGACCCCTATAATTCGAATGTTGGTGCGTTTAATGTTGTCCCAGAGGTCTCTGAGGCTGTCCTCAGTTCTTTTCATTCTTTTTTCTTTCTTCTCTTCTGCAGTCGTTATGTCCGCTATTTTATCTTCCAGGTCACTTGCCCGTTCTTCTGCCTCAGTTATTCTGCTATTGATCCCTTCTAGAATATTTTAAATTTCATTTATTGTGTTTTTCATCGTTGCTTGGTTCCTCTTTCGTTCTTCTACGTCCTTGTTAAATGGTTCTTGCATTTTGCCTATTCCATGTCCAGGATTTTGGATCATCGTTACTATCATTATTCTGAATTCTTTCTCAGGTAGACTGCCTATTTCCTCTTCATTTGTTAGGTCTGGTGTGTTTTTACCTTGCTCCTTCATCTGCTGTGTGTTTTTCTGTCTTCTCATTTTGCTTATCTGACTGTGTTTGGGGTCTCCTTTTCACAGGCTGCAGGTTCGTAGTTCCTGTTGGTCTTGGTATCTGTCCCCAGTGGCGGAGGTTGGCTCAGTGGGTTGTGTAGGCTTCCTGGTGGAGGGGACTAGTGCCTGTGTTCTGGTGGATGAGTCTGGATCTTGTCTTTCCGGTGGGCACGTCCACGTCTGGTAGTGTGTTTTGGGGTGTCTGTGGCCTTATTATGATTTTTGGCAGCCTCTCTGCTAATGGATGGGGCTGTGTTCCTGTCTTGCTAGTTGTTTGGCATAGGGTGTCCAGCACTGTAGCTTGCTGGTCGTTGAGTGAAGCTGGGTCTTGGTGTTGAGACGGAGATCTCTGAGAGATTTTTGCCGTTTGGTATTACGTGGAGCTGGGGAGGTCTCTTGTGGACCCGTGACCTGAAGTTGGCCCTCCCACATCAGAGGCACATCCCTGATGCCTGGCTGGAGCACCGAGAGCCTTTCATCCACACGGCTCAGAACAAAAGGGAGAAAAAATAGAAAGAAAGAAATAAAGAGGATAAAATAAAATAAAATAAGAGAAAATAAAATAAAGTTAGTATAATAAAAATAAGAAAAATATTATTTAAAAAATTATTAATAAAAGATTATTAATTTTTTAAAATAAATTTTTAAATTTTTTAAAATAAAGAATACGAAATAATTATTTAAAAAAATTTATTAAGAAAAAAGATTTTTAATTGTTTCAAATAAATATAAGAAAAATATTATTATGAAATTACGTAGAAAACATTTTTTTTAGTTCTTTAAAACAAAAAATAAAAAAAACTTCTTAAGAAAAAATGTATTTCATTTTTTTAAATGAAAATAAGAAAAAAATCATTAAGAAAAAATTATGGAAAAAAAAAAGTTTTGAGTTAAAACAAAGAAACAAAAAAAACTCCCAAAATAACAGATGGACCGAACCCTAGGACAAATGGTGAAAGCAAAGCTATACAGACAAAATCTCACACAAAAGCATACACATATACACTCACAAAAAGAGCAAAAGGAGAAAAAATAACATATCCTGCTCCCAAAGTCCACCTCCTCAATTTGGGGTGATTCGTTGTCTATTCAGGTATTCAACAGATGCAGGTACATCAAGTTGTTTGTGGAGCTTTAATGCACTTCTTCTGAGGCTGCTGGGAGAAATTTCCCTTTCTCTTCTTTGTTCGCACAGCTCCCGGGTTTCAGCTTTGGATTTGGACCCACCTCTGCGTGTAGGTCCCCTGAGGGCATCTGTTCATCGCTCACACAGGACGGGGTTAAAGGAGCAGCTGACTCGGGGCTTCTGGCTCACTCAGGCCTGGGGGAGGGAGGGGTATGGATGCAGGGCGAGCTTCCGGCGGCAGAAGCAGGCGTGAGGTTGCAGCAGTCTGAGGTGCGCCGTGTGTTCTCCCGGGGAAGTTGTCCCTGGATCACCGGTCCCTGGCAGTGGGGGGTTTCACAGGCTCCCGGGAAGGGCCGTGTGGATAGTGACCTGTGCTCGCACACAGGTTTCTTGGTGGCGGCAGCAGCAGGCTTAGCGACTCATGCCCGTCTGTGGGGTCCGCGTTGATAACCGTGGCTTACGCCCGTCTCTGGAGCTCGTTTAGCGGGCGCTCTGAATCCCCTCTCCTCATGCACCGGGAAACAAAGAGGCAAGAAAAAGGCTCTTGCCTGTTCGGCAGCTCCAGACCTTTTCCCGGACTCCCTCCCGGCTAGCTGTGGTTCACTAGCCCCCTTCAGGCTGTGTTTACGCCGCCAACCCCAGTCGTCTCCCTGGGATCCGACCGAGGCCCGAGCCTCAGTTCCCAGCCCCCGCCTGCTCCGGCGGGTGAGCAGACAAGCCTCTCGGGCTGTTAAGTGCTGCTCAGCACCGGTCCTCTCTTCGGGAATCTCTCCGCTTTGCCTTCTGCACCCCTGTGGCTGCGCTCTCCTCCGTGGCTCTGAAGCTTCCCCCCTCTGCCACCTGCAGTGTCCGCCCATGAAGGGGCTTCCTAGTGTGTGGAAACCTTTCCTCCTTCACATCTCCCTCCCACTGGTGCAGGTCCCGTCCTTATTCTTTTGTACCTGTTACTTCTTTTTACTTTTGCCCTACCCAGGTACGTGGGGAGTTTCTTGCCTTTTGGGTGGTCTGAATTCTTCTGCCAGCGTTCAGTGGGAGTTCCATTGGAGCAGTTCCCCGTGTAGATGTATTTCTGATGTATCTGTGGGGAGAAAGGTTATCTCTGCGTCTTACTCTTACGCCCTCTTGCCCAGACCCCTCCCTTTTTTTCTTGATGAGTCTGGCTACTGGTTTATCAATTTGGTTTATCTTCTCAAAGAACCAGCTTTTAGTTTTATTGATCTTTGCTATTGTTTCCTTCATTTCTTTTTCATGTAGTTCTGATCTGGTCTTTATGATTGTTTTGCTTCTGCTATCTTTGGGATATTTTTGTTCTTCTTTGACTTATTGCTTTAGGTACAAGGTTAGGTTGTTTATTCGAGATGTTTCCTGTTTTCTGAGGTAGGCTTGTATTGCTATAAACTTCACTCTTAGAACTGCTTTTGCTTCATCCCACAGGTTTTGGGTCGTCGTGTCTCCATTGTCATTTGTTTCTAGGTATTTTTTGATTTCCCCTTTGATTTCTTCGTGATCACTTGGTTATTAACTAGTGTATTAAGTAGTGTATCATTTTGGATGATCTGTCCATTGGTGAAAGTGGGGTGTTAAAGTCCCCTACTATGATTGTGTTACTGTCGATTTCCCCTTTTATGGCTGTTAGTATTTGCCTTATGTATTGAGGTGCTCCTATGTTGGGTGCATACATAGTTACAATTGTTCTACCTTCTTCTTGGATCGATCCCTTGATCACTATGTGGTGTCCTTCTTTGTCTCTTGAAATAGTCTTTATTTTAAAGTCAATTTTGTCTGATACGAGAATTGCTACTCCAGCTTTCTTTTGATTTCCATTTGCGTGGAATATCTTTTTCCATCCGCTCACTTTCCGTCTGTATGAGCCCCTAGGTCTGAAGTGGGTCTCTTGTAGACAGCATATATACGCGTCTTGTTTTTGTATCCATTCAGCCAGTCTGTGTCTTTTGGTGGGAGCATTTAGTCCATTTACATTTCAGGTAATTATGGATATGTATGTTCCTATTCCCATTTTCTTAAATGTTTTGGGTTTGTTATTGTAGGTGTTTTCCTTCTCTTGTGTTTCTTGCCTAGAGAAGTTCCTTTAGCATTTGTTGTAAAGCTGGTTTGGTGGTGCTGAGCTCTCTCAGCTTTTGCTTGTCCGTAAAGGTTTTAATTTCTCCATCAGATCTGAATGAGATCCTTGCTGGGTAGAGTCATCTTGGTTGTACGTTTTTCTCCATCACTTTTAGTATATCCTGCCACTCCCTTCTGGCTTGCAGTGTTTCTGCTGAAAGATCTGCTGTTAACCTTATGGGGATTCCCTTGTGTGTTATTTGTTGTTTTTCCCTTGCTGCTTTTAACATGTTTTCTTTATATTTAATTTTTGATAATTTGATTAATATGTGTCTTGGCGTGTTTCTCCTTGGATTTATCCTGTATGCGGCTCTCTGTGCTTCCAGAACTTGACTAACTATTTCCTTTCCCATATTAGGGAAGTTTTCAACTATAATCTCTTCAAATATTTTCTCAGTCCCTTTCTTTTTCTCTTCTTCTTCTGGGACCCCTATAATTCGAATGTTGGTGCGTTTAATGTTGTCCCAGAGGTCTCTGAGGCTGTCCTCAGTTCTTTTCATTCTTTTTTCTTTCTTCTCTTCTGCAGTCGTTATGTCCGCTATTTTATCTTCCAGGTCACTTGCCCGTTCTTCTGCCTCAGTTATTCTGCTATTGATCCCTTCTAGAATATTTTAAATTTCATTTATTGTGTTTTTCATCGTTGCTTGGTTCCTCTTTCGTTCTTCTACGTCCTTGTTAAATGGTTCTTGCATTTTGCCTATTCCATGTCCAGGATTTTGGATCATCGTTACTATCATTATTCTGAATTCTTTCTCAGGTAGACTGCCTATTTCCTCTTCATTTGTTAGGTCTGGTGTGTTTTTACCTTGCTCCTTCATCTGCTGTGTGTTTTTCTGTCTTCTCATTTTGCTTATCTGACTGTGTTTGGGGTCTCCTTTTCACAGGCTGCAGGTTCGTAGTTCCTGTTGGTCTTGGTATCTGTCCCCAGTGGCGGAGGTTGGCTCAGTGGGTTGTGTAGGCTTCCTGGTGGAGGGGACTAGTGCCTGTGTTCTGGTGGATGAGTCTGGATCTTGTCTTTCCGGTGGGCACGTCCACGTCTGGTAGTGTGTTTTGGGGTGTCTGTGGCCTTATTATGATTTTTGGCAGCCTCTCTGCTAATGGATGGGGCTGTGTTCCTGTCTTGCTAGTTGTTTGGCATAGGGTGTCCAGCACTGTAGCTTGCTGGTCGTTGAGTGAAGCTGGGTCTTGGTGTTGAGACGGAGATCTCTGAGAGATTTTTGCCGTTTGGTATTACGTGGAGCTGGGGAGGTCTCTTGTGGACCCGTGACCTGAAGTTGGCCCTCCCACATCAGAGGCACATCCCTGATGCCTGGCTGGAGCACCGAGAGCCTTTCATCCACACGGCTCAGAACAAAAGGGAGAAAAAATAGAAAGAAAGAAATAAAGAGGATAAAATAAAATAAAATAAGAGAAAATAAAATAAAGTTAGTATAATAAAAATAAGAAAAATATTATTTAAAAAATTATTAATAAAAGATTATTAATTTTTTAAAATAAATTTTTAAATTTTTTAAAATAAAGAATACGAAATAATTATTTAAAAAAATTTATTAAGAAAAAAGATTTTTAATTGTTTCAAATAAATATAAGAAAAATATTATTATGAAATTACGTAGAAAACATTTTTTTTAGTTCTTTAAAACAAAAAATAAAAAAAACTTCTTAAGAAAAAATGTATTTCATTTTTTTAAATGAAAATAAGAAAAAAATCATTAAGAAAAAATTATGGAAAAAAAAAAAGTTTTGAGTTAAAACAAAGAAACAAAAAAAACTCCCAAAATAACAGATGGACCGAACCCTAGGACAAATGGTGAAAGCAAAGCTATACAGACAAAATCTCACACAAAAGCATACACATATACACTCACAAAAAGAGCAAAAGGAGAAAAAAATAACATATCCTGCTCCCAAAGTCCACCTCCTCAATTTGGGGTGATTCGTTGTCTATTCAGGTATTCAACAGATGCAGGTACATCAAGTTGTTTGTGGAGCTTTAATGCACTTCTTCTGAGGCTGCTGGGAGAAATTTCCCTTTCTCTTCTTTGTTCGCACAGCTCCCGGGTTTCAGCTTTGGATTTGGACCCACCTCTGCGTGTAGGTCCCCTGAGGGCATCTGTTCATCGCTCACACAGGACGGGGTTAAAGGAGCAGCTGACTCGGGGCTTCTGGCTCACTCAGGCCTGGGGGAGGGAGGGGTATGGATGCAGGGCGAGCTTCCGGCGGCAGAAGCAGGCGTGAGGTTGCAGCAGTCTGAGGTGCGCCGTGTGTTCTCCCGGGGAAGTTGTCCCTGGATCACCGGTCCCTGGCAGTGGGGGGTTGCACAGGCTCCCGGGAAGGGCCGTGTGGATAGTGACCTGTGCTCGCACACAGGTTTCTTGGTGGCGGCAGCAGCAGGCTTAGCGACTCATGCCCGTCTGTGGGGTCCGCGTTGATAACCGTGGCTTACGCCCGTCTCTGGAGCTCGTTTAGCGGGCGCTCTGAATCCCCTCTCCTCATGCACCGGGAAACAAAGAGGCAAGAAAAAGGCTCTTGCCTGTTCGGCAGCTCCAGACCTTTTCCCGGACTCCCTCCCGGCTAGCTGTGGTTCACTAGCCCCCTTCAGGCTGTGTTTACGCCGCCAACCCCAGTCGTCTCCCTGGGATCCGACCGAGGCCCGAGCCTCAGTTCCCAGCCCCCGCCTGCTCCGGCGGGTGAGCAGACAAGCCTCTCGGGCTGTTAAGTGCTGCTCAGCACCGGTCCTCTCTTCGGGAATCTCTCCGCTTTGCCTTCTGCACCCCTGTGGCTGCGCTCTCCTCCGTGGCTCTGAAGCTTCCCCCCTCTGCCACCTGCAGTGTCCGCCCATGAAGGGGCTTCCTAGTGTGTGGAAACCTTTCCTCCTTCACATCTCCCTCCCACTGGTGCAGGTCCCGTCCTTATTCTTTTGTACCTGTTACTTCTTTTTACTTTTGCCCTACCCAGGTACGTGGGGAGTTTCTTGCCTTTTGGGTGGTCTGAATTCTTCTGCCAGCGTTCAGTGGGAGTTCCATTGGAGCAGTTCCCCGTGTAGATGTATTTCTGATGTATCTGTGGGGAGAAAGGTTATCTCTGCGTCTTACTCTTACGCCCTCTTGCCCAGACCCCTCCCTTTTTTTCTTGATGAGTCTGGCTACTGGTTTATCAATTTGGTTTATCTTCTCAAAGAACCAGCTTTTAGTTTTGTTAATCTTTGCTATTGTTTCCTTCATTTCTTTTTCATGTAGTTCTGATCTGGTCTTTATGATTGTTTTGCTTCTGCTATCTTTGGGATATTTTTGTTCTTCTTTGACTTATTGCTTTAGGTACAAGGTTAGGTTGTTTATTCGAGATGTTTCCTGCTTTCTGAGGTAGGCTTGTATTGCTATAAACTTCACTCTTAGAACTGCTTTTGCTTCATCCCACAGGTTTTGGGTCGTCGTGTCTCCATTGTCATTTGTTTCTAGGTATTTTTTGATTTCCCCTTTGATTTCTTCGTGATCACTTGGTTATTAACTAGTGTATTAAGTAGTGTATCATTTTGGATGATCTGTCCATTGGTGAAAGTGGGGTGTTAAAGTCCCCTACTATGATTGTGTTACTGTCGATTTCCCCTTTTATGGCTGTTAGTATTTGCCTTATGTATTGAGGTGCTCCTATGTTGGGTGCATAAATAGTTACAATTGTTCTACCTTCTTCTTGGATCGATCCCTTGATCACTATGTGGTGTCCTTCTTTGTCTCTTGAAATAGTCTTTATTTTAAAGTCAATTTTGTCTGATACGAGAATTGCTACTCCAGCTTTCTTTTGATTTCCATTTGCGTGGAATATCTTTTTCCATCCGCTCACTTTCCGTCTGTATGAGCCCCTAGGTCTGAAGTGGGTCTCTTGTAGACAGCATATATACGCGTCTTGTTTTTGTATCCATTCAGCCAGTCTGTGTCTTTTGGTGGGAGCATTTAGTCCATTTACATTTCAGGTAATTATGGATATGTATGTTCCTATTCCCATTTTCTTAAATGTTTTGGGTTTGTTATTGTAGGTGTTTTCCTTCTCTTGTGTTTCTTGCCTAGAGAAGTTCCTTTAGCATTTGTTGTAAAGCTGGTTTGGTGGTGCTGAGCTCTCTCAGCTTTTGCTTGTCCGTAAAGGTTTTAATTTCTCCATCAGATCTGAATGAGATCCTTGCTGGGTAGAGTCATCTTGGTTGTACGTTTTTCTCCATCACTTTTAGTATATCCTGCCACTCCCTTCTGGCTTGCAGTGTTTGTGCTGAAAGATCTGCTGTTAACCTTATGGGGATTCCCTTGTGTGTTATTTGTTGTTTTTCCCTTGCTGCTTTTAACATGTTTTCTTTATATTTAATTTTTGATAATTTGATTAATATGTGTCTTGGCGTGTTTCTCCTTGGATTTATCCTGTATGGGGCTCTCTGTGCTTCCAGAACTTGACTAACTATTTCCTTTCCCATATTAGGGAAGTTTTCAACTATAATCTCTTCAAATATTTTCTCAGTCCCTTTCTTTTTCTCTTCTTCTTCTGGGACCCCTATAATTCGAATGTTGGTGCGTTTAATGTTGTCCCAGAGGTCTCTGAGGCTGTCCTCAGTTCTTTTCATTCTTTTTTCTTTCTTCTCTTCTGCAGTCGTTATGTCCGCTATTTTATCTTCCAGGTCACTTGCCCGTTCTTCTGCCTCAGTTATTCTGCTATTGATCCCTTCTAGAATATTTTAAATTTCATTTATTGTGTTTTTCATCGTTGCTTGGTTCCTCTTTCGTTCTTCTACGTCCTTGTTAAATGGTTCTTGCATTTTGCCTATTCCATGTCCAGGATTTTGGATCATCGTTACTATCATTATTCTGAATTCTTTCTCAGGTAGACTGCCTATTTCCTCTTCATTTGTTAGGTCTGGTGTGTTTTTACCTTGCTCCTTCATCTGCTGTGTGTTTTTCTGTCTTCTCATTTTGCTTATCTGACTGTGTTTGGGGTCTCCTTTTCACAGGCTGCAGGTTCGTAGTTCCTGTTGGTCTTGGTATCTGTCCCCAGTGGCGGAGGTTGGCTCAGTGGGTTGTGTAGGCTTCCTGGTGGAGGGGACTAGTGCCTGTGTTCTGGTGGATGAGTCTGGATCTTGTCTTTCCGGTGGGCACGTCCACGTCTGGTAGTGTGTTTTGGGGTGTCTGTGGCCTTATTATGATTTTTGGCAGCCTCTCTGCTAATGGATGGGGCTGTGTTCCTGTCTTGCTAGTTGTTTGGCATAGGGTGTCCAGCACTGTAGCTTGCTGGTCGTTGAGTGAAGCTGGGTCTTGGTGTTGAGACGGAGATCTCTGAGAGATTTTTGCCGTTTGGTATTACGTGGAGCTGGGGAGGTCTCTTGTGGACCCGTGACCTGAAGTTGGCCCTCCCACATCAGAGGCACATCCCTGATGCCTGGCTGGAGCACCGAGAGCCTTTCATCCACACGGCTCAGAACAAAAGGGAGAAAAAATAGAAAGAAAGAAATAAAGAGGATAAAATAAAATAAAATAAGAGAAAATAAAATAAAGTTAGTATAATAAAAATAAGAAAAATATTATTTAAAAAATTATTAATAAAAGATTATTAATTTTTTAAAATAAATTTTTAAATTTTTTAAAATAAAGAATACGAAATAATTATTTAAAAAAATTTATTAAGAAAAAAGATTTTTAATTGTTTCAAATAAATATAAGAAAAATATTATTATGAAATTACGTAGAAAACATTTTTTTTAGTTCTTTAAAACAAAAAATAAAAAAAACTTCTTAAGAAAAAATGTATTTCATTTTTTTAAATGAAAATAAGAAAAAAATCATTAAGAAAAAATTATGGAAAAAAAAAAAGTTTTGAGTTAAAACAAAGAAACAAAAAAAACTCCCAAAATAACAGATGGACCGAACCCTAGGACAAATGGTGAAAGCAAAGCTATACAGACAAAATCTCACACAAAAGCATACACATATACACTCACAAAAAGAGCAAAAGGAGAAAAAAATAACATATCCTGCTCCCAAAGTCCACCTCCTCAATTTGGGGTGATTCGTTGTCTATTCAGGTATTCAACAGATGCAGGTACATCAAGTTGTTTGTGGAGCTTTAATGCACTTCTTCTGAGGCTGCTGGGAGAAATTTCCCTTTCTCTTCTTTGTTCGCACAGCTCCCGGGTTTCAGCTTTGGATTTGGACCCACCTCTGCGTGTAGGTCCCCTGAGGGCATCTGTTCATCGCTCACACAGGACGGGGTTAAAGGAGCAGCTGACTCGGGGCTTCTGGCTCACTCAGGCCTGGGGGAGGGAGGGGTATGGATGCGGGGCGAGCTTCCGGCGGCAGAAGCAGGCGTGAGGTTGCAGCAGTCTGAGGTGCGCCGTGTGTTCTCCCGGGGAAGTTGTCCCTGGATCACCGGTCCCTGGCAGTGGGGGGTTGCACAGGCTCCCGGGAAGGGCCGTGTGGATAGTGACCTGTGCTCGCACACAGGTTTCTTGGTGGCGGCAGCAGCAGGCTTAGCGACTCATGCCCGTCTGTGGGGTCCGCGTTGATAACCGTGGCTTACGCCCGTCTCTGGAGCTCGTTTAGCGGGCGCTCTGAATCCCCTCTCCTCATGCACCGGGAAACAAAGAGGCAAGAAAAAGGCTCTTGCCTGTTCGGCAGCTCCAGACCTTTTCCCGGACTCCCTCCCGGCTAGCTGTGGTTCACTAGCCCCCTTCAGGCTGTGTTTACGCCGCCAACCCCAGTCGTCTCCCTGGGATCCGACCGAGGCCCGAGCCTCAGTTCCCAGCCCCCGCCTGCTCCGGCGGGTGAGCAGACAAGCCTCTCGGGCTGTTAAGTGCTGCTCAGCACCGGTCCTCTCTTCGGGAATCTCTCCGCTTTGCCTTCTGCACCCCTGTGGCTGCGCTCTCCTCCGTGGCTCTGAAGCTTCCCCCCTCTGCCACCTGCAGTGTCCGCCCATGAAGGGGCTTCCTAGTGTGTGGAAACCTTTCCTCCTTCACATCTCCCTCCCACTGGTGCAGGTCCCGTCCTTATTCTTTTGTACCTGTTACTTCTTTTTACTTTTGCCCTACCCAGGTACGTGGGGAGTTTCTTGCCTTTTGGGTGGTCTGAATTCTTCTGCCAGCGTTCAGTGGGAGTTCCATTGGAGCAGTTCCCCGTGTAGATGTATTTCTGATGTATCTGTGGGGAGAAAGGTTATCTCTGCGTCTTACTCTTACGCCCTCTTGCCCAGACCCCTCCCTTTTTTTCTTGATGAGTCTGGCTACTGGTTTACCAATTTGGTTTATCTTCTCAAAGAACCAGCTTTTAGTTTTGTTGATCTTTGCTATTGTTTCCTTCATTTCTTTTTCATGTAGTTCTGATCTGGTCTTTATGATTGTTTTGCTTCTGCTATCTTTGGGATATTTTTGTTCTTCTTTGACTTATTGCTTTAGGTACAAGGTTAGGTTGTTTATTCGAGATGTTTCCTGTTTTCTGAGGTAGGCTTGTATTGCTATAAACTTCACTCTTAGAACTGCTTTTGCTTCATCCCACAGGTTTTGGGTCGTCGTGTCTCCATTGTCATTTGTTTCTAGGTATTTTTTGATTTCCCCTTTGATTTCTTCGTGATCACTTGGTTATTAACTAGTGTATTAAGTAGTGTATCATTTTGGATGATCTGTCCATTGGTGAAAGTGGGGTGTTAAAGTCCCCTACTATGATTGTGTTACTGTCGATTTCCCCTTTTATGGCTGTTAGTATTTGCCTTATGTATTGAGGTGCTCCTATGTTGGGTGCATAAATAGTTACAATTGTTCTACCTTCTTCTTGGATCGATCCCTTGATCACTATGTGGTGTCCTTCTTTGTCTCTTGAAATAGTCTTTATTTTAAAGTCAATTTTGTCTGATACGAGAATTGCTACTCCAGCTTTCTTTTGATTTCCATTTGCGTGGAATATCTTTTTCCATCCGCTCACTTTCCGTCTGTATGAGCCCCTAGGTCTGAAGTGGGTCTCTTGTAGACAGCATATATACGCGTCTTGTTTTTGTATCCATTCAGCCAGTCTGTGTCTTTTGGTGGGAGCATTTAGTCCATTTACATTTCAGGTAATTATGGATATGTATGTTCCTATTCCCATTTTCTTAAATGTTTTGGGTTTGTTATTGTAGGTGTTTTCCTTCTCTTGTGTTTCTTGCCTAGAGAAGTTCCTTTAGCATTTGTTGTAAAGCTGGTTTGGTGGTGCTGAGCTCTCTCAGCTTTTGCTTGTCCGTAAAGGTTTTAATTTCTCCATCAGATCTGAATGAGATCCTTGCTGGGTAGAGTCATCTTGGTTGTACGTTTTTCTCCATCACTTTTAGTATATCCTGCCACTCCCTTCTGGCTTGCAGTGTTTCTGCTGAAAGATCTGCTGTTAACCTTATGGGGATTCCCTTGTGTGTTATTTGTTGTTTTTCCCTTGCTGCTTTTAACATGTTTTCTTTATATTTAATTTTTGATAATTTGATTAATATGTGTCTTGGCGTGTTTCTCCTTGGATTTATCCTGTATGGGGCTCTCTGTGCTTCCAGAACTTGACTAACTATTTCCTTTCCCATATTAGGGAAGTTTTCAACTATAATCTCTTCAAATATTTTCTCAGTCCCTTTCTTTTTCTCTTCTTCTTCTGGGACCCCTATAATTCGAATGTTGGTGCGTTTAATGTTGTCCCAGAGGTCTCTGAGGCTGTCCTCAGTTCTTTTCATTCTTTTTTCTTTCTTCTCTTCTGCAGTCGTTATGTCCGCTATTTTATCTTCCAGGTCACTTGCCCGTTCTTCTGCCTCAGTTATTCTGCTATTGATCCCTTCTAGAATATTTTAAATTTCATTTATTGTGTTTTTCATCGTTGCTTGGTTCCTCTTTCGTTCTTCTACGTCCTTGTTAAATGGTTCTTGCATTTTGCCTATTCCATGTCCAGGATTTTGGATCATCGTTACTATCATTATTCTGAATTCTTTCTCAGGTAGACTGCCTATTTCCTCTTCATTTGTTAGGTCTGGTGTGTTTTTACCTTGCTCCTTCATCTGCTGTGTGTTTTTCTGTCTTCTCATTTTGCTTATCTGACTGTGTTTGGGGTCTCCTTTTCACAGGCTGCAGGTTCGTAGTTCCTGTTGGTCTTGGTATCTGTCCCCAGTGGCGGAGGTTGGCTCAGTGGGTTGTGTAGGCTTCCTGGTGGAGGGGACTAGTGCCTGTGTTCTGGTGGATGAGTCTGGATCTTGTCTTTCCGGTGGGCACGTCCACGTCTGGTAGTGTGTTTTGGGGTGTCTGTGGCCTTATTATGATTTTTGGCAGCCTCTCTGCTAATGGATGGGGCTGTGTTCCTGTCTTGCTAGTTGTTTGGCATAGGGTGTCCAGCACTGTA
Organism: Eschrichtius robustus; assembly: GCF_028021215.1. NCBI lineage: Eukaryota > Metazoa > Chordata > Mammalia > Artiodactyla > Eschrichtiidae > Eschrichtius > Eschrichtius robustus. The sequence continues at coordinate 140,863,625 of NC_090824.1, read as the reverse complement.
GCTTGCTGGTCGTTGAGTGAAGCTGGGTCTTGGTGTTGAGACGGAGATCTCTGAGAGATTTTTGCCGTTTGGTATTACGTGGAGCTGGGGAGGTCTCTTGTGGACCCGTGACCTGAAGTTGGCCCTCCCACATCAGAGGCACATCCCTGATGCCTGGCTGGAGCACCGAGAGCCTTTCATCCACACGGCTCAGAACAAAAGGGAGAAAAAATAGAAAGAAAGAAATAAAGAGGATAAAATAAAATAAAATAAGAGAAAATAAAATAAAGTTAGTATAATAAAAAAAAGAAAAATATTATTTAAAAAATTATTAATAAAAGATTATTAATTTTTTAAAATAAATTTTTAAATTTTTTAAAATAAAGAATACGAAATAATTATTTAAAAAAAATTATTAAGAAAAAAGATTTTTAATTGTTTCAAATAAATATAAGAAAAATATTATTATGAAATTACGTAGAAAAAATTTTTTTTAGTTCTTTAAAACAAAAAATAAAAAAAACTTCTTAAGAAAAAATGTATTTCATTTTTTTAAATGAAAATAAGAAAAAAATCATTAAGAAAAAATTATGGAAAAAAAAAAAGTTTTGAGTTAAAACAAAGAAACAAAAAAAACTCCCAAAATAACAGATGGACCGAACCCTAGGACAAATGGTGAAAGCAAAGCTATACAGACAAAATCTCACACAAAAGCATACACATATACACTCACAAAAAGAGCAAAAGGAGAAAAAAATAACATATCCTGCTCCCAAAGTCCACCTCCTCAATTTGGGGTGATTCGTTGTCTATTCAGGTATTCAACAGATGCAGGTACATCAAGTTGTTTGTGGAGCTTTAATGCACTTCTTCTGAGGCTGCTGGGAGAAATTTCCCTTTCTCTTCTTTGTTCGCACAGCTCCCGGGTTTCAGCTTTGGATTTGGACCCACCTCTGCGTGTAGGTCCCCTGAGGGCATCTGTTCATCGCTCACACAGGACGGGGTTAAAGGAGCAGCTGACTCGGGGCTTCTGGCTCACTCAGGCCTGGGGGAGGGAGGGGTATGGATGCGGGGCGAGCTTCCGGCGGCAGAAGCAGGCGTGAGGTTGCAGCAGTCTGAGGTGCGCCGTGTGTTCTCCCGGGGAAGTTGTCCCTGGATCACCGGTCCCTGGCAGTGGGGGGTTGCACAGGCTCCCGGGAAGGGCCGTGTGGATAGTGACCTGTGCTCGCACACAGGTTTCTTGGTGGCGGCAGCAGCAGGCTTAGCGACTCATGCCCGTCTGTGGGGTCCGCGTTGATAACCGTGGCTTATGCCCGTCTCTGGAGCTCGTTTAGCGGGCGCTCTGAATCCCCTCTCCTCATGCACCGGGAAACAAAGAGGCAAGAAAAAGGCTCTTGCCTGTTCGGCAGCTCCAGACCTTTTCCCGGACTCCCTCCCGGCTAGCTGTGGTTCACTAGCCCCCTTCAGGCTGTGTTTACGCCGCCAACCCCAGTCGTCTCCCTGGGATCCGACCGAGGCCCGAGCCTCAGTTCCCAGCCCCCGCCTGCTCCGGCGGGTGAGCAGACAAGCCTCTCGGGCTGTTAAGTGCTGCTCAGCACCGGTCCTCTCTTCGGGAATCTCTCCGCTTTGCCTTCTGCACCCCTGTGGCTGCGCTCTCCTCCGTGGCTCTGAAGCTTCCCCCCTCTGCCACCTGCAGTGTCCGCCCATGAAGGGGCTTCCTAGTGTGTGGAAACCTTTCCTCCTTCACATCTCCCTCCCACTGGTGCAGGTCCCGTCCTTATTCTTTTGTACCTGTTACTTCTTTTTACTTTTGCCCTACCCAGGTACGTGGGGAGTTTCTTGCCTTTTGGGTGGTCTGAATTCTTCTGCCAGCGTTCAGTGGGAGTTCCATTGGAGCAGTTCCCCGTGTAGATGTATTTCTGATGTATCTGTGGGGAGAAAGGTTATCTCTGCGTCTTACTCTTACGCCCTCTTGCCCAGACCCCTCCCTTTTTTTCTTGATGAGTCTGGCTACTGGTTTATCAATTTGGTTTATCTTCTCAAAGAACCAGCTTTTAGTTTTGTTGATCTTTGCTATTGTTTCCTTCATTTCTTTTTCATGTAGTTCTGATCTGGTCTTTATGATTGTTTTGCTTCTGCTATCTTTGGGATATTTTTGTTCTTCTTTGACTTATTGCTTTAGGTACAAGGTTAGGTTGTTTATTCGAGATGTTTCCTGTTTTCTGAGGTAGGCTTGTATTGCTATAAACTTCACTCTTAGAACTGCTTTTGCTTCATCCCACAGGTTTTGGGTCGTCGTGTCTCCATTGTCATTTGTTTCTAGGTATTTTTTGATTTCCCCTTTGATTTCTTCGTGATCACTTGGTTATTAACTAGTGTATTAAGTAGTGTATCATTTTGGATGATCTGTCCATTGGTGAAAGTGGGGTGTTAAAGTCCCCTACTATGATTGTGTTACTGTCGATTTCCCCTTTTATGGCTGTTAGTATTTGCCTTATGTATTGAGGTGCTCCTATGTTGGGTGCATAAATAGTTACAATTGTTCTACCTTCTTCTTGGATCGATCCCTTGATCACTATGTGGTGTCCTTCTTTGTCTCTTGAAATAGTCTTTATTTTAAAGTCAATTTTGTCTGATACGAGAATTGCTACTCCAGCTTTCTTTTGATTTCCATTTGCGTGGAATATCTTTTTCCATCCGCTCACTTTCCGTCTGTATGAGCCCCTAGGTCTGAAGTGGGTCTCTTGTAGACAGCATATATACGCGTCTTGTTTTTGTATCCATTCAGCCAGTCTGTGTCTTTTGGTGGGAGCATTTAGTCCATTTACATTTCAGGTAATTATGGATATGTATGTTCCTATTCCCATTTTCTTAAATGTTTTGGGTTTGTTATTGTAGGTGTTTTCCTTCTCTTGTGTTTCTTGCCTAGAGAAGTTCCTTTAGCATTTGTTGTAAAGCTGGTTTGGTGGTGCTGAGCTCTCTCAGCTTTTGCTTGTCCGTAAAGGTTTTAATTTCTCCATCAGATCTGAATGAGATCCTTGCTGGGTAGAGTCATCTTGGTTGTACGTTTTTCTCCATCACTTTTAGTATATCCTGCCACTCCCTTCTGGCTTGCAGTGTTTCTGCTGAAAGATCTGCTGTTAACCTTATGGGGATTCCCTTGTGTGTTATTTGTTGTTTTTCCCTTGCTGCTTTTAACATGTTTTCTTTATATTTAATTTTTGATAATTTGATTAATATGTGTCTTGGCGTGTTTCTCCTTGGATTTATCCTGTATGGGGCTCTCTGTGCTTCCAGAACTTGACTAACTATTTCCTTTCCCATATTAGGGAAGTTTTCAACTATAATCTCTTCAAATATTTTCTCAGTCCCTTTCTTTTTCTCTTCTTCTTCTGGGACCCCTATAATTCGAATGTTGGTGCGTTTAATGTTGTCCCAGAGGTCTCTGAGGCTGTCCTCAGTTCTTTTCATTCTTTTTTCTTTCTTCTCTTCTGCAGTCGTTATGTCCGCTATTTTATCTTCCAGGTCACTTGCCCGTTCTTCTGCCTCAGTTATTCTGCTATTGATCCCTTCTAGAATATTTTAAATTTCATTTATTGTGTTTTTCATCGTTGCTTGGTTCCTCTTTCGTTCTTCTACGTCCTTGTTAAATGGTTCTTGCATTTTGCCTATTCCATGTCCAGGATTTTGGATCATCGTTACTATCATTATTCTGAATTCTTTCTCAGGTAGACTGCCTATTTCCTCTTCATTTGTTAGGTCTGGTGTGTTTTTACCTTGCTCCTTCATCTGCTGTGTGTTTTTCTGTCTTCTCATTTTGCTTATCTGACTGTGTTTGGGGTCTCCTTTTCACAGGCTGCAGGTTCGTAGTTCCTGTTGGTCTTGGTATCTGTCCCCAGTGGCGGAGGTTGGCTCAGTGGGTTGTGTAGGCTTCCTGGTGGAGGGGACTAGTGCCTGTGTTCTGGTGGATGAGTCTGGATCTTGTCTTTCCGGTGGGCACGTCCACGTCTGGTAGTGTGTTTTGGGGTGTCTGTGGCCTTATTATGATTTTTGGCAGCCTCTCTGCTAATGGATGGGGCTGTGTTCCTGTCTTGCTAGTTGTTTGGCATAGGGTGTCCAGCACTGTAGCTTGCTGGTCGTTGAGTGAAGCTGGGTCTTGGTGTTGAGACGGAGATCTCTGAGAGATTTTTGCCGTTTGGTATTACGTGGAGCTGGGGAGGTCTCTTGTGGACCCGTGACCTGAAGTTGGCCCTCCCACATCAGAGGCACATCCCTGATGCCTGGCTGGAGCACCGAGAGCCTTTCATCCACACGGCTCAGAACAAAAGGGAGAAAAAATAGAAAGAAAGAAATAAAGAGGATAAAATAAAATAAAATAAGAGAAAATAAAATAAAGTTAGTATAATAAAAAAAAGAAAAATATTATTTAAAAAATTATTAATAAAAGATTATTAATTTTTTAAAATAAATTTTTAAATTTTTTAAAATAAAGAATACGAAATAATTATTTAAAAAAAATTATTAAGAAAAAAGATTTTTAATTGTTTCAAATAAATATAAGAAAAATATTATTATGAAATTACGTAGAAAAAATTTTTTTTAGTTCTTTAAAACAAAAAATAAAAAAAACTTCTTAAGAAAAAATGTATTTCATTTTTTTAAATGAAAATAAGAAAAAAATCATTAAGAAAAAATTATGGAAAAAAAAAAAGTTTTGAGTTAAAACAAAGAAACAAAAAAAACTCCCAAAATAACAGATGGACCGAACCCTAGGACAAATGGTGAAAGCAAAGCTATACAGACAAAATCTCACACAAAAGCATACACATATACACTCACAAAAAGAGCAAAAGGAGAAAAAAATAACATATCCTGCTCCCAAAGTCCACCTCCTCAATTTGGGGTGATTCGTTGTCTATTCAGGTATTCAACAGATGCAGGTACATCAAGTTGTTTGTGGAGCTTTAATGCACTTCTTCTGAGGCTGCTGGGAGAAATTTCCCTTTCTCTTCTTTGTTCGCACAGCTCCCGGGTTTCAGCTTTGGATTTGGACCCACCTCTGCGTGTAGGTCCCCTGAGGGCATCTGTTCATCGCTCACACAGGACGGGGTTAAAGGAGCAGCTGACTCGGGGCTTCTGGCTCACTCAGGCCTGGGGGAGGGAGGGGTATGGATGCGGGGCGAGCTTCCGGCGGCAGAAGCAGGCGTGAGGTTGCAGCAGTCTGAGGTGCGCCGTGTGTTCTCCCGGGGAAGTTGTCCCTGGATCACCGGTCCCTGGCAGTGGGGGGTTGCACAGGCTCCCGGGAAGGGCCGTGTGGATAGTGACCTGTGCTCGCACACAGGTTTCTTGGTGGCGGCAGCAGCAGGCTTAGCGACTCATGCCCGTCTGTGGGGTCCGCGTTGATAACCGTGGCTTATGCCCGTCTCTGGAGCTCGTTTAGCGGGCGCTCTGAATCCCCTCTCCTCATGCACCGGGAAACAAAGAGGCAAGAAAAAGGCTCTTGCCTGTTCGGCAGCTCCAGACCTTTTCCCGGACTCCCTCCCGGCTAGCTGTGGTTCACTAGCCCCCTTCAGGCTGTGTTTACGCCGCCAACCCCAGTCGTCTCCCTGGGATCCGACCGAGGCCCGAGCCTCAGTTCCCAGCCCCCGCCTGCTCCGGCGGGTGAGCAGACAAGCCTCTCGGGCTGTTAAGTGCTGCTCAGCACCGGTCCTCTCTTCGGGAATCTCTCCGCTTTGCCTTCTGCACCCCTGTGGCTGCGCTCTCCTCCGTGGCTCTGAAGCTTCCCCCCTCTGCCACCTGCAGTGTCCGCCCATGAAGGGGCTTCCTAGTGTGTGGAAACCTTTCCTCCTTCACATCTCCCTCCCACTGGTGCAGGTCCCGTCCTTATTCTTTTGTACCTGTTACTTCTTTTTACTTTTGCCCTACCCAGGTACGTGGGGAGTTTCTTGCCTTTTGGGTGGTCTGAATTCTTCTGCCAGCGTTCAGTGGGAGTTCCATTGGAGCAGTTCCCCGTGTAGATGTATTTCTGATGTATCTGTGGGGAGAAAGGTTATCTCTGCGTCTTACTCTTACGCCCTCTTGCCCAGACCCCTCCCTTTTTTTCTTGATGAGTCTGGCTACTGGTTTATCAATTTGGTTTATCTTCTCAAAGAACCAGCTTTTAGTTTTGTTGATCTTTGCTATTGTTTCCTTCATTTCTTTTTCATGTAGTTCTGATCTGGTCTTTATGATTGTTTTGCTTCTGCTATCTTTGGGATATTTTTGTTCTTCTTTGACTTATTGCTTTAGGTACAAGGTTAGGTTGTTTATTCGAGATGTTTCCTGTTTTCTGAGGTAGGCTTGTATTGCTATAAACTTCACTCTTAGAACTGCTTTTGCTTCATCCCACAGGTTTTGGGTCGTCGTGTCTCCATTGTCATTTGTTTCTAGGTATTTTTTGATTTCCCCTTTGATTTCTTCGTGATCACTTGGTTATTAACTAGTGTATTAAGTAGTGTATCATTTTGGATGATCTGTCCATTGGTGAAAGTGGGGTGTTAAAGTCCCCTACTATGATTGTGTTACTGTTGATTTCCCCTTTTATGGCTGTTAGTATTTGCCTTATGTATTGAGGTGCTCCTATGTTGGGTGCATAAATAGTTATAATTGTTCTACCTTCTTCTTGGATCGATCCCTTGATCACTATGTGGTGTCCTTCTTTGTCTCTTGAAATAGTCTTTATTTTAAAGTCAATTTTGTCTGATACGAGAATTGCTACTCCAGCTTTCTTTTGATTTCCATTTGCGTGGAATATCTTTTTCCATCCGCTCACTTTCCGTCTGTATGAGCCCCTAGGTCTGAAGTGGGTCTCTTGTAGACAGCATATATACGCGTCTTGTTTTTGTATCCATTCAGCCAGTCTGTGTCTTTTGGTGGGAGCATTTAGTCCATTTACATTTCAGGTAATTATGGATATGTATGTTCCTATTCCCATTTTCTTAAATGTTTTGGGTTTGTTATTGTAGGTGTTTTCCTTCTCTTGTGTTTCTTGCCTAGAGAAGTTCCTTTAGCATTTGTTGTAAAGCTGGTTTGGTAGTGCTGAGCTCTCTCAGCTTTTGCTTGTCCGTAAAGGTTTTAATTTCTCCATCAGATCTGAATGAGATCCTTGCTGGGTAGAGTCATCTTGGTTGTACGTTTTTCTCCATCACTTTTAGTATATCCTGCCACTCCCTTCTGGCTTGCAGAGTTTCTGCTGAAAGATCAGCTGTTAACCTTATGGGGATTCCCTAGTGTGTTATTTGTTGTTTTTCCCTTGCTGCTTTTAACATGTTTTCTTTATATTTAATTTTTGATAATTTGATTAATATGTGTCTTGGCGTGTTTCTCCTTGGATTTATCCTGTATGGGGCTCTCTGTGCTTCCAGAACTTGACTAACTATTTCCTTTCCCATATTAGGGAAGTTTTCAACTATAATCTCTTCAAATATTTTCTCAGTCCCTTTCTTTTTCTCTTCTTCTTCTGGGACCCCTATAATTCGAATGTTGGTGCGTTTAATGTTGTCCCAGAGGTCTCTGAGGCTGTCCTCAGTTCTTTTCATTCTTTTTTCTTTCTTCTCTTCTGCAGTCGTTATGTCCGCTATTTTATCTTCCAGGTCACTTGCCCGTTCTTCTGCCTCAGTTATTCTGCTATTGATCCCTTCTAGAATATTTTAAATTTCATTTATTGTGTTTTTCATCGTTGCTTGGTTCCTCTTTCGTTCTTCTACGTCCTTGTTAAATGGTTCTTGCATTTTGCCTATTCCATGTCCAGGATTTTGGATCATCGTTACTATCATTATTCTGAATTCTTTCTCAGGTAGACTGCCTATTTCCTCTTCATTTGTTAGGTCTGGTGTGTTTTTGCCTTGCTCCTTCATCTGCTGTGTGTTTTTCTGTCTTCTCATTTTGCTTATCTGACTGTGTTTGGGGTCTCCTTTTCACAGGCTGCAGGTTCGTAGTTCCTGTTGGTCTTGGTATCTGTCCCCAGTGGCGGAGGTTGGCTCAGTGGGTTGTGTAGGCTTCCTGGTGGAGGGGACTAGTGCCTGTGTTCTGGTGGATGAGTCTGGATCTTGTCTTTCCGGTGGGCACGTCCACGTCTGGTAGTGTGTTTTGGGGTGTCTGTGGCCTTATTATGATTTTTGGCAGCCTCTCTGCTAATGGATGGGGCTGTGTTCCTGTCTTGCTAGTTGTTTGGCATAGGGTGTCCAGCACTGTAGCTTGCTGGTCGTTGAGTGAAGCTGGGTCTTGGTGTTGAGACGGAGATCTCTGAGAGATTGTTGCCGTTTGGTATTACGTGGAGCTGGGGAGGTCTCTTGTGGACCCGTGACCTGAAGTTGGCCCTCCCACATCAGAGGCACATCCCTGATGCCTGGCTGGAGCACCGAGAGCCTTTCATCCACACGGCTCAGAACAAAAGGGAGAAAAAATAGAAAGAAAGAAATAAAGAGGATAAAATAAAATAAAATAAGAGAAAATAAAATAAAGTTAGTATAATAAAAATAAGAAAAATATTATTTAAAAAATTATTAATAAAAGATTATTAATTTTTTAAAATAAATTTTTAAATTTTTTAAAATAAAGAATACGAAATAATTATTTAAAAAAATTTATTAAGAAAAAAGATTTTTAATTGTTTCAAATAAATATAAGAAAAATATTATTATGAAATTACGTAGAAAAAATTTTTTTTAGTTCTTTAAAACAAAAAATAAAAAAAACTTCTTAAGAAAAAATGTATTTCATTTTTTTAAATGAAAATAAGAAAAAAATCATTAAGAAAAAATTATGGAAAAAAAAAAGTTTTGAGTTAAAACAAAGAAACAAAAAAAACTCCCAAAATAACAGATGGACCGAACCCTAGGACAAATGGTGAAAGCAAAGCTATACAGACAAAATCTCACACAAAAGCATACACATATACACTCACAAAAAGAGGAAAAGGAGAAAAAATAACATATCCTGCTCCCAAAGTCCACCTCCTCAATTTGGGGTGATTCGTTGTCTATTCAGGTATTCAACAGATGCAGGTACATCAAGTTGTTTGTGGAGCTTTAATGCACTTCTTCTGAGGCTGCTGGGAGAAATTTCCCTTTCTCTTCTTTGTTCGCACAGCTCCCGGGTTTCAGCTTTGGATTTGGACCCACCTCTGCGTGTAGGTCCCCTGAGGGCATCTGTTCATCGCTCACACAGGACGGGGTTAAAGGAGCAGCTGACTCGGGGCTTCTGGCTCACTCAGGCCTGGGGGAGGGAGGGGTATGGATGCGGGGCGAGCTTCCGGCGGCAGAAGCAGGCGTGAGGTTGCAGCAGTCTGAGGTGCGCCGTGTGTTCTCCCGGGGAAGTTGTCCCTGGATCACCGGTCCCTGGCAGTGGGGGGTTGCACAGGCTCCCGGGAAGGGCCGTGTGGATAGTGACCTGTGCTCGCACACAGGTTTCTTGGTGGCGGCAGCAGCAGGCTTAGCGACTCATGCCCGTCTGTGGGGTCCGCGTTGATAACCGTGGCTTACGCCCGTCTCTGGAGCTCGTTTAGCGGGCGCTCTGAATCCCCTCTCCTCATGCACCGGGAAACAAAGAGGCAAGAAAAAGGCTCTTGCCTGTTCGGCAGCTCCAGACCTTTTCCCGGACTCCCTCCCGGCTAGCTGTGGTTCACTAGCCCCCTTCAGGCTGTGTTTACGCCGCCAACCCCAGTCGTCTCCCTGGGATCCGACCGAGGCCCGAGCCTCAGTTCCCAGCCCCCGCCTGCTCCGGCGGGTGAGCAGACAAGCCTCTCGGGCTGTTAAGTGCTGCTCAGCACCGGTCCTCTCTTCGGGAATCTCTCCGCTTTGCCTTCTGCACCCCTGTGGCTGCGCTCTCCTCCGTGGCTCTGAAGCTTCCCCCCTCTGCCACCTGCAGTGTCCGCCCATGAAGGGGCTTCCTAGTGTGTGGAAACCTTTCCTCCTTCACATCTCCCTCCCACTGGTGCAGGTCCCGTCCTTATTCTTTTGTACCTGTTACTTCTTTTTACTTTTGCCCTACCCAGGTACGTGGGGAGTTTCTTGCCTTTTGCGTGGTCTGAATTCTTCTGCCAGCGTTCAGTGGGAGTTCCATTGGAGCAGTTCCCCGTGTAGATGTATTTCTGATGTATCTGTGGGGAGAAAGGTTATCTCTGCGTCTTACTCTTACGCCCTCTTGCCCAGACCCCTCCCTTTTTTTCTTGATGAGTCTGGCTACTGGTTTATCAATTTGGTTTATCTTCTCAAAGAACCAGCTTTTAGTTTTGTTGATCTTTGCTATTGTTTCCTTCATTTCTTTTTCATGTAGTTCTGATCTGGTCTTTATGATTGTTTTGCTTCTGCTATCTTTGGGATATTTTTGTTCTTCTTTGACTTATTGCTTTAGGTACAAGGTTAGGTTGTTTATTCGAGATGTTTCCTGTTTTCTGAGGTAGGCTTGTATTGCTATAAACTTCACTCTTAGAACTGCTTTTGCTTCATCCCACAGGTTTTGGGTCGTCGTGTCTCCATTGTCATTTGTTTCTAGGTATTTTTTGATTTCCCCTTTGATTTCTTCGTGATCACTTGGTTATTAACTAGTGTATTAAGTAGTGTATCATTTTGGATGATCTGTCCATTGGTGAAAGTGGGGTGTTAAAGTCCCCTACTATGATTGTGTTACTGTCGATTTCCCCTTTTATGGCTGTTAGTATTTGCCTTATGTATTGAGGTGCTCCTATGTTGGGTGCATAAATAGTTACAATTGTTCTACCTTCTTCTTGGATCGATCCCTTGATCACTATGTGGTGTCCTTCTTTGTCTCTTGAAATAGTCTTTATTTTAAAGTCAATTTTGTCTGATACGAGAATTGCTACTCCAGCTTTCTTTTGATTTCCATTTGCGTGGAATATCTTTTTCCATCCGCTCACTTTCCGTCTGTATGAGCCCCTAGGTCTGAAGTGGGTCTCTTGTAGACAGCATATATACGCGTCTTGTTTTTGTATCCATTCAGCCAGTCTGTGTCTTTTGGTGGGAGCATTTAGTCCATTTACATTTCAGGTAATTATGGATATGTATGTTCCTATTCCCATTTTCTTAAATGTTTTGGGTTTGTTATTGTAGGTGTTTTCCTTCTCTTGTGTTTCTTGCCTAGAGAAGTTCCTTTAGCATTTGTTGTAAAGCTGGTTTGGTGGTGCTGAGCTCTCTCAGCTTTTGCTTGTCCGTAAAGGTTTTAATTTCTCCATCAGATCTGAATGAGATCCTTGCTGGGTAGAGTCATCTTGGGTTGTACGTTTTTCTCCATCACTTTTAGTATATCCTGCCACTCCCTTCTGGCTTGCAGAGTTTCTGCTGAAAGATCAGCTGTTAACCTTATGGGGATTCCCTTGTGTGTTATTTGTTGTTTTTCCCTTGCTGCTTTTAACATGTTTTCTTTATATTTAATTTTTGATAATTTGATTAATATGTGTCTTGGCGTGTTTCTCCTTGGATTTATCCTGTATGGGGCTCTCTGTGCTTCCAGAACTTGACTAACTATTTCCTTTCCCATATTAGGGAAGTTTTCAACTATAATCTCTTCAAATATTTTCTCAGTCCCTTTCTTTTTCTCTTCTTCTTCTGGGACCCCTATAATTCGAATGTTGGTGCGTTTAATGTTGTCCCAGAGGTCTCTGAGGCTGTCCTCAGTTCTTTTCATTCTTTTTTCTTTCTTCTCTTCTGCAGTCGTTATGTCCGCTATTTTATCTTCCAGGTCACTTGCCCGTTCTTCTGCCTCAGTTATTCTGCTATTGATCCCTTCTAGAATATTTTAAATTTCATTTATTGTGTTTTTCATCGTTGCTTGGTTCCTCTTTCGTTCTTCTACGTCCTTGTTAAATGGTTCTTGCATTTTGCCTATTCCATGTCCAGGATTTTGGATCATCGTTACTATCATTATTCTGAATTCTTTCTCAGGTAGACTGCCTATTTCCTCTTCATTTGTTAGGTCTGGTGTGTTTTTGCCTTGCTCCTTCATCTGCTGTGTGTTTTTCTGTCTTCTCATTTTGCTTATCTGACTGTGTTTGGGGTCTCCTTTTCACAGGCTGCAGGTTCGTAGTTCCTGTTGGTCTTGGTATCTGTCCCCAGTGGCGGAGGTTGGCTCAGTGGGTTGTGTAGGCTTCCTGGTGGAGGGGACTAGTGCCTGTGTTCTGGTGGATGAGTCTGGATCTTGTCTTTCCGGTGGGCACGTCCACGTCTGGTAGTGTGTTTTGGGGTGTCTGTGGCCTTATTATGATTTTTGGCAGCCTCTCTGCTAATGGATGGGGCTGTGTTCCTGTCTTGCTAGTTGTTTGGCATAGGGTGTCCAGCACTGTAGCTTGCTGGTCGTTGAGTGAAGCTGGGTCTTGGTGTTGAGACGGAGATCTCTGAGAGATTGTTGCCGTTTGGTATTACGTGGAGCTGGGGAGGTCTCTTGTGGACCCGTGACCTGAAGTTGGCCCTCCCACATCAGAGGCACATCCCTGATGCCTGGCTGGAGCACCGAGAGCCTTTCATCCACACGGCTCAGAACAAAAGGGAGAAAAAATAGAAAGAAAGAAATAAAGAGGATAAAATAAAATAAAATAAGAGAAAATAAAATAAAGTTAGTATAATAAAAATAAGAAAAATATTATTTAAAAAATTATTAATAAAAGATTATTAATTTTTTAAAATAAATTTTTAAATTTTTTAAAATAAAGAATACGAAATAATTATTTAAAAAAATTTATTAAGAAAAAAGATTTTTAATTGTTTCAAATAAATATAAGAAAAATATTATTATGAAATTACGTAGAAAAAATTTTTTTTAGTTCTTTAAAACAAAAAATAAAAAAAACTTCTTAAGAAAAAATGTATTTCATTTTTTTAAATGAAAATAAGAAAAAAATCATTAAGAAAAAATTATGGAAAAAAAAAAGTTTTGAGTTAAAACAAAGAAACAAAAAAAACTCCCAAAATAACAGATGGACCGAACCCTAGGACAAATGGTGAAAGCAAAGCTATACAGACAAAATCTCACACAAAAGCATACACATATACACTCACAAAAAGAGCAAAAGGAGAAAAAATAACATATCCTGCTCCCAAAGTCCACCTCCTCAATTTGGGGTGATTCGTTGTCTATTCAGGTATTCAACAGATGCAGGTACATCAAGTTGTTTGTGGAGCTTTAATGCACTTCTTCTGAGGCTGCTGGGAGAAATTTCCCTTTCTCTTCTTTGTTCGCACAGCTCCCGGGTTTCAGCTTTGGATTTGGACCCACCTCTGCGTGTAGGTCCCCTGAGGGCATCTGTTCATCGCTCACACAGGACGGGGTTAAAGGAGCAGCTGACTCGGGGCTTCTGGCTCACTCAGGCCTGGGGGAGGGAGGGGTATGGATGCAGGGCGAGCTTCCGGCGGCAGAAGCAGGCGTGAGGTTGCAGCAGTCTGAGGTGCGCCGTGTGTTCTCCCGGGGAAGTTGTCCCTGGATCACCGGTCCCTGGCAGTGGGGGGTTGCACAGGCTCCCGGGAAGGGCCGTGTGGATAGTGACCTGTGCTCGCACACAGGTTTCTTGGTGGCGGCAGCAGCAGGCTTAGCGACTCATGCCCGTCTGTGGGGTCCGCGTTGATAACCGTGGCTTACGCCCGTCTCTGGAGCTCGTTTAGCGGGCGCTCTGAATCCCCTCTCCTCATGCACCGGGAAACAAAGAGGCAAGAAAAAGGCTCTTGCCTGTTCGGCAGCTCCAGACCTTTTCCCGGACTCCCTCCCGGCTAGCTGTGGTTCACTAGCCCCCTTCAGGCTGTGTTTACGCCGCCAACCCCAGTCGTCTCCCTGGGATCCGACCGAGGCCCGAGCCTCAGTTCCCAGCCCCCGCCTGCTCCGGCGGGTGAGCAGACAAGCCTCTCGGGCTGTTAAGTGCTGCTCAGCACCGGTCCTCTCTTCGGGAATCTCTCCGCTTTGCCTTCTGCACCCCTGTGGCTGCGCTCTCCTCCGTGGCTCTGAAGCTTCCCCCCTCTGCCACCTGCAGTGTCCGCCCATGAAGGGGCTTCCTAGTGTGTGGAAACCTTTCCTCCTTCACATCTCCCTCCCACTGGTGCAGGTCCCGTCCTTATTCTTTTGTACCTGTTACTTCTTTTTACTTTTGCCCTACCCAGGTACGTGGGGAGTTTCTTGCCTTTTGGGTGGTCTGAATTCTTCTGCCAGCGTTCAGTGGGAGTTCCATTGGAGCAGTTCCCCGTGTAGATGTATTTCTGATGTATCTGTGGGGAGAAAGGTTATCTCTGCGTCTTACTCTTACGCCCTCTTGCCCAGACCCCTCCCTTTTTTTCTTGATGAGTCTGGCTACTGGTTTATCAATTTGGTTTATCTTCTCAAAGAACCAGCTTTTAGTTTTATTGATCTTTGCTATTGTTTCCTTCATTTCTTTTTCATGTAGTTCTGATCTGGTCTTTATGATTGTTTTGCTTCTGCTATCTTTGGGATATTTTTGTTCTTCTTTGACTTATTGCTTTAGGTACAAGGTTAGGTTGTTTATTCGAGATGTTTCCTGTTTTCTGAGGTAGGCTTGTATTGCTATAAACTTCACTCTTAGAACTGCTTTTGCTTCATCCCACAGGTTTTGGGTCGTCGTGTCTCCATTGTCATTTGTTTCTAGGTATTTTTTGATTTCCCCTTTGATTTCTTCGTGATCACTTGGTTATTAACTAGTGTATTAAGTAGTGTATCATTTTGGATGATCTGTCCATTGGTGAAAGTGGGGTGTTAAAGTCCCCTACTATGATTGTGTTACTGTCGATTTCCCCTTTTATGGCTGTTAGTATTTGCCTTATGTATTGAGGTGCTCCTATGTTGGGTGCATACATAGTTACAATTGTTCTACCTTCTTCTTGGATCGATCCCTTGATCACTATGTGGTGTCCTTCTTTGTCTCTTGAAATAGTCTTTATTTTAAAGTCAATTTTGTCTGATACGAGAATTGCTACTCCAGCTTTCTTTTGATTTCCATTTGCGTGGAATATCTTTTTCCATCCGCTCACTTTCCGTCTGTATGAGCCCCTAGGTCTGAAGTGGGTCTCTTGTAGACAGCATATATACGCGTCTTGTTTTTGTATCCATTCAGCCAGTCTGTGTCTTTTGGTGGGAGCATTTAGTCCATTTACATTTCAGGTAATTATGGATATGTATGTTCCTATTCCCATTTTCTTAAATGTTTTGGGTTTGTTATTGTAGGTGTTTTCCTTCTCTTGTGTTTCTTGCCTAGAGAAGTTCCTTTAGCATTTGTTGTAAAGCTGGTTTGGTGGTGCTGAGCTCTCTCAGCTTTTGCTTGTCCGTAAAGGTTTTAATTTCTCCATCAGATCTGAATGAGATCCTTGCTGGGTAGAGTCATCTTGGTTGTACGTTTTTCTCCATCACTTTTAGTATATCCTGCCACTCCCTTCTGGCTTGCAGAGTTTCTGCTGAAAGATCAGCTGTTAACCTTATGGGGATTCCCTTGTGTGTTATTTGTTGTTTTTCCCTTGCTGCTTTTAACATGTTTTCTTTATATTTAATTTTTGATAATTTGATTAATATGTGTCTTGGCGTGTTTCTCCTTGGATTTATCCTGTATGGGGCTCTCTGTGCTTCCAGAACTTGACTAACTATTTCCTTTCCCATATTAGGGAAGTTTTCAACTATAATCTCTTCAAATATTTTCTCAGTCCCTTTCTTTTTCTCTTCTTCTTCTGGGACCCCTATAATTCGAATGTTGGTGCGTTTAATGTTGTCCCAGAGGTCTCTGAGGCTGTCCTCAGTTCTTTTCATTCTTTTTTCTTTCTTCTCTTCTGCAGTCGTTATGTCCGCTATTTTATCTTCCAGGTCACTTGCCCGTTCTTCTGCCTCAGTTATTCTGCTATTGATCCCTTCTAGAATATTTTAAATTTCATTTATTGTGTTTTTCATCGTTGCTTGGTTCCTCTTTCGTTCTTCTACGTCCTTGTTAAATGGTTCTTGCATTTTGCCTATTCCATGTCCAGGATTTTGGATCATCGTTACTATCATTATTCTGAATTCTTTCTCAGGTAGACTGCCTATTTCCTCTTCATTTGTTAGGTCTGGTGTGTTTTTACCTTGCTCCTTCATCTGCTGTGTGTTTTTCTGTCTTCTCATTTTGCTTATCTGACTGTGTTTGGGGTCTCCTTTTCACAGGCTGCAGGTTCGTAGTTCCTGTTGGTCTTGGTATCTGTCCCCAGTGGCGGAGGTTGGCTCAGTGGGTTGTGTAGGCTTCCTGGTGGAGGGGACTAGTGCCTGTGTTCTGGTGGATGAGTCTGGATCTTGTCTTTCCGGTGGGCACGTCCACGTCTGGTAGTGTGTTTTGGGGTGTCTGTGGCCTTATTATGATTTTTGGCAGCCTCTCTGCTAATGGATGGGGCTGTGTTCCTGTCTTGCTAGTTGTTTGGCATAGGGTGTCCAGCACTGTAGCTTGCTGGTCGTTGAGTGAAGCTGGGTCTTGGTGTTGAGACGGAGATCTCTGAGAGATTGTTGCCGTTTGGTATTACGTGGAGCTGGGGAGGTCTCTTGTGGACCCGTGACCTGAAGTTGGCCCTCCCACATCAGAGGCACATCCCTGATGCCTGGCTGGAGCACCGAGAGCCTTTCATCCACACGGCTCAGAACAAAAGGGAGAAAAAATAGAAAGAAAGAAATAAAGAGGATAAAATAAAATAAAATAAGAGAAAATAAAATAAAGTTAGTATAATAAAAATAAGAAAAATATTATTTAAAAAAATATTAATAAAAGATTATTAATTTTTTAAAATAAATTTTTAAATTTTTTAAAATAAAGAATACGAAATAATTATTTAAAAAAATTTATTAAGAAAAAAGATTTTTAATTGTTTCAAATAAATATAAGAAAAATATTATTATGAAATTACGTAGAAAAAATTTTTTTTAGTTCTTTAAAACAAAAAATAAAAAAAACTTCTTAAGAAAAAATGTATTTCATTTTTTTAAATGAAAATAAGAAAAAAATCATTAAGAAAAAATTATGGAAAAAAAAAAAGTTTTGAGTTAAAACAAAGAAACAAAAAAAACTCCCAAAATAACAGATGGACCGAACCCTAGGACAAATGGTGAAAGCAAAGCTATACAGACAAAATCTCACACAAAAGCATACACATATACACTCACAAAAAGAGCAAAAGGAGAAAAAAATAACATATCCTGCTCCCAAAGTCCACCTCCTCAATTTGGGGTGATTCGTTGTCTATTCAGGTATTCAACAGATGCAGGTACATCAAGTTGTTTGTGGAGCTTTAATGCACTTCTTCTGAGGCTGCTGGGAGAAATTTCCCTTTCTCTTCTTTGTTCGCACAGCTCCCGGGTTTCAGCTTTGGATTTGGACCCACCTCTGCGTGTAGGTCCCCTGAGGGCATCTGTTCATCGCTCACACAGGACGGGGTTAAAGGAGCAGCTGACTCGGGGCTTCTGGCTCACTCAGGCCTGGGGGAGGGAGGGGTATGGATGCAGGGCGAGCTTCCGGCGGCAGAAGCAGGCGTGAGGTTGCAGCAGTCTGAGGCGCGCCGTGTGTTCTCCCGGGGAAGTTGTCCCTGGATCACCGGTCCCTGGCAGTGGGGGGTTGCACAGGCTCCCGGGAAGGGCCGTGTGGATAGTGACCTGTGCTCGCACACAGGTTTCTTGGTGGCGGCAGCAGCAGGCTTAGCGACTCATGCCCGTCTGTGGGGTCCGCGTTGATAACCGTGGCTTACGCCCGTCTCTGGAGCTCGTTTAGCGGGCGCTCTGAATCCCCTCTCCTCATGCACCGGGAAACAAAGAGGCAAGAAAAAGGCTCTTGCCTGTTCGGCAGCTCCAGACCTTTTCCCGGACTCCCTCCCGGCTAGCTGTGGTTCACTAGCCCCCTTCAGGCTGTGTTTACGCCGCCAACCCCAGTCGTCTCCCTGGGATCCGACCGAGGCCCGAGCCTCAGTTCCCAGCCCCCGCCTGCTCCGGCGGGTGAGCAGACAAGCCTCTCGGGCTGTTAAGTGCTGCTCAGCACCGGTCCTCTCTTCGGGAATCTCTCCGCTTTGCCTTCTGCACCCCTGTGGCTGCGCTCTCCTCCGTGGCTCTGAAGCTTCCCCCCTCTGCCACCTGCAGTGTCCGCCCATGAAGGGGCTTCCTAGTGTGTGGAAACCTTTCCTCCTTCACATCTCCCTCCCACTGGTGCAGGTCCCGTCCTTATTCTTTTGTACCTGTTACTTCTTTTTACTTTTGCCCTACCCAGGTACGTGGGGAGTTTCTTGCCTTTTGGGTGGTCTGAATTCTTCTGCCAGCGTTCAGTGGGAGTTCCATTGGAGCAGTTCCCCGTGTAGATGTATTTCTGATGTATCTGTGGGGAGAAAGGTTATCTCTGCGTCTTACTCTTACGCCCTCTTGCCCAGACCCCTCCCTTTTTTTCTTGATGAGTCTGGCTACTGGTTTACCAATTTGGTTTATCTTCTCAAAGAACCAGCTTTTAGTTTTGTTGATCTTTGCTATTGTTTCCTTCATTTCTTTTTCATGTAGTTCTGATCTGGTCTTTATGATTGTTTTGCTTCTGCTATCTTTGGGATATTTTTGTTCTTCTTTGACTTATTGCTTTAGGTACAAGGTTAGGTTGTTTATTCGAGATGTTTCCTGTTTTCTGAGGTAGGCTTGTATTGCTATAAACTTCACTCTTAGAACTGCTTTTGCTTCATCCCACAGGTTTTGGGTCGTCGTGTCTCCATTGTCATTTGTTTCTAGGTATTTTTTGATTTCCCCTTTGATTTCTTCGTGATCACTTGGTTATTAACTAGTGTATTAAGTAGTGTATCATTTTGGATGATCTGTCCATTGGTGAAAGTGGGGTGTTAAAGTCCCCTACTATGATTGTGTTACTGTCGATTTCCCCTTTTATGGCTGTTAGTATTTGCCTTATGTATTGAGGTGCTCCTATGTTGGGTGCATACATAGTTACAATTGTTCTACCTTCTTCTTGGATCGATCCCTTGATCACTATGTGGTGTCCTTCTTTGTCTCTTGAAATAGTCTTTATTTTAAAGTCAATTTTGTCTGATACGAGAATTGCTACTCCAGCTTTCTTTTGATTTCCATTTGCGTGGAATATCTTTTTCCATCCGCTCACTTTCCGTCTGTATGAGCCCCTAGGTCTGAAGTGGGTCTCTTGTAGACAGCATATATACGCGTCTTGTTTTTGTATCCATTCAGCCAGTCTGTGTCTTTTGGTGGGAGCATTTAGTCCATTTACATTTCAGGTAATTATGGATATGTATGTTCCTATTCCCATTTTCTTAAATGTTTTGGGTTTGTTATTGTAGGTGTTTTCCTTCTCTTGTGTTTCTTGCCTAGAGAAGTTCCTTTAGCATTTGTTGTAAAGCTGGTTTGGTGGTGCTGAGCTCTCTCAGCTTTTGCTTGTCCGTAAAGGTTTTAATTTCTCCATCAGATCTGAATGAGATCCTTGCTGGGTAGAGTCATCTTGGTTGTACGTTTTTCTCCATCACTTTTAGTATATCCTGCCACTCCCTTCTGGCTTGCAGAGTTTCTGCTGAAAGATCAGCTGTTAACCTTATGGGGATTCCCTTGTGTGTTATTTGTTGTTTTTCCCTTGCTGCTTTTAACATGTTTTCTTTATATTTAATTTTTGATAATTTGATTAATATGTGTCTTGGCGTGTTTCTCCTTGGATTTATCCTGTATGGGGCTCTCTGTGCTTCCAGAACTTGACTAACTATTTCCTTTCCCATATTAGGGAAGTTTTCAACTATAATCTCTTCAAATATTTTCTCAGTCCCTTTCTTTTTCTCTTCTTCTTCTGGGACCCCTATAATTCGAATGTTGGTGCGTTTAATGTTGTCCCAGAGGTCTCTGAGGCTGTCCTCAGTTCTTTTCATTCTTTTTTCTTTCTTCTCTTCTGCAGTCGTTATGTCCGCTATTTTATCTTCCAGGTCACTTGCCCGTTCTTCTGCCTCAGTTATTCTGCTATTGATCCCTTCTAGAATATTTTAAATTTCATTTATTGTGTTTTTCATCGTTGCTTGGTTCCTCTTTCGTTCTTCTACGTCCTTGTTAAATGGTTCTTGCATTTTGCCTATTCCATGTCCAGGATTTTGGATCATCGTTACTATCATTATTCTGAATTCTTTCTCAGGTAGACTGCCTATTTCCTCTTCATTTGTTAGGTCTGGTGTGTTTTTACCTTGCTCCTTCATCTGCTGTGTGTTTTTCTGTCTTCTCATTTTGCTTATCTGACTGTGTTTGGGGTCTCCTTTTCACAGGCTGCAGGTTCGTAGTTCCTGTTGGTCTTGGTATCTGTCCCCAGTGGCGGAGGTTGGCTCAGTGGGTTGTGTAGGCTTCCTGGTGGAGGGGACTAGTGCCTGTGTTCTGGTGGATGAGTCTGGATCTTGTCTTTCCGGTGGGCACGTCCACGTCTGGTAGTGTGTTTTGGGGTGTCTGTGGCCTTATTATGATTTTTGGCAGCCTCTCTGCTAATGGATGGGGCTGTGTTCCTGTCTTGCTAGTTGTTTGGCATAGGGTGTCCAGCACTGTAGCTTGCTGGTCGTTGAGTGAAGCTGGGTCTTGGTGTTGAGACGGAGATCTCTGAGAGATTTTTGCCGTTTGGTATTACGTGGAGCTGGGGAGGTCTCTTGTGGACCCGTGACCTGAAGTTGGCCCTCCCACATCAGAGGCACATCCCTGATGCCTGGCTGGAGCACCGAGAGCCTTTCATCCACACGGCTCAGAACAAAAGGGAGAAAAAATAGAAAGAAAGAAATAAAGAGGATAAAATAAAATAAAATAAGAGAAAATAAAATAAAGTTAGTATAATAAAAATAAGAAAAATATTATTTAAAAAATTATTAATAAAAGATTATTAATTTTTTAAAATAAATTTTTAAATTTTTTAAAATAAAGAATACGAAATAATTATTTAAAAAAATTTATTAAGAAAAAAGATTTTTAATTGTTTCAAATAAATATAAGAAAAATATTATTATGAAATTACGTAGAAAACATTTTTTTTAGTTCTTTAAAACAAAAAATAAAAAAAACTTCTTAAGAAAAAATGTATTTCATTTTTTTAAATGAAAATAAGAAAAAAATCATTAAGAAAAAATTATGGAAAAAAAAAAGTTTTGAGTTAAAACAAAGAAACAAAAAAAACTCCCAAAATAACAGATGGACCGAACCCTAGGACAAATGGTGAAAGCAAAGCTATACAGACAAAATCTCACACAAAAGCATACACATATACACTCACAAAAAGAGCAAAAGGAGAAAAAATAACATATCCTGCTCCCAAAGTCCACCTCCTCAATTTGGGGTGATTCGTTGTCTATTCAGGTATTCAACAGATGCAGGTACATCAAGTTGTTTGTGGAGCTTTAATGCACTTCTTCTGAGGCTGCTGGGAGAAATTTCCCTTTCTCTTCTTTGTTCGCACAGCTCCCGGGTTTCAGCTTTGGATTTGGACCCACCTCTGCGTGTAGGTCCCCTGAGGGCATCTGTTCATCGCTCACACAGGACGGGGTTAAAGGAGCAGCTGACTCGGGGCTTCTGGCTCACTCAGGCCTGGGGGAGGGAGGGGTATGGATGCGGGGCGAGCTTCCGGCGGCAGAAGCAGGCGTGAGGTTGCAGCAGTCTGAGGTGCGCCGTGTGTTCTCCCGGGGAAGTTGTCCCTGGATCACCGGTCCCTGGCAGTGGGGGGTTGCACAGGCTCCCGGGAAGGGCCGTGTGGATAGTGACCTGTGCTCGCACACAGGTTTCTTGGTGGCGGCAGCAGCAGGCTTAGCGACTCATGCCCGTCTGTGGGGTCCGCGTTGATAACCGTGGCTTATGCCCGTTTCTGGAGCTCGTTTAGCGGGCGCTCTGAATCCCCTCTCCTCATGCACTGGGAAACAAAGAGGCAAGAAAAAGGCTCTTGCCTGTTCGGCAGCTCCAGACCTTTTCCCGGACTCCCTCCCGGCTAGCTGTGGTTCACTAGCCCCCTTCAGGCTGTGTTTACGCCGCCAACCCCAGTCGTCTCCCTGGGATCCGACCGAGGCCCGAGCCTCAGTTCCCAGCCCCCGCCTGCTCCGGCGGGTGAGCAGACAAGCCTCTCGGGCTGTTAAGTGCTGCTCAGCACCGGTCCTCTCTTCGGGAATCTCTCCGCTTTGCCTTCTGCACCCCTGTGGCTGCGCTCTCCTCCGTGGCTCTGAAGCTTCCCCCCTCTGCCACCTGCAGTGTCCGCCCATGAAGGGGCTTCCTAGTGTGTGGAAACCTTTCCTCCTTCACATCTCCCTCCCACTGGTGCAGGTCCCGTCCTTATTCTTTTGTACCTGTTACTTCTTTTTACTTTTGCCCTACCCAGGTACGTGGGGAGTTTCTTGCCTTTTGGGTGGTCTGAATTCTTCTGCCAGCGTTCAGTGGGAGTTCCATTGGAGCAGTTCCCCGTGTAGATGTATTTCTGATGTATCTGTGGGGAGAAAGGTTATCTCTGCGTCTTACTCTTACGCCCTCTTGCCCAGACCCCTCCCTTTTTTTCTTGATGAGTCTGGCTACTGGTTTATCAATTTGGTTTATCTTCTCAAAGAACCAGCTTTTAGTTTTATTGATCTTTGCTATTGTTTCCTTCATTTCTTTTTCATGTAGTTCTGATCTGGTCTTTATGATTGTTTTGCTTCTGCTATCTTTGGGATATTTTTGTTCTTCTTTGACTTATTGCTTTAGGTACAAGGTTAGGTTGTTTATTCGAGATGTTTCCTGTTTTCTGAGGTAGGCTTGTATTGCTATAAACTTCACTCTTAGAACTGCTTTTGCTTCATCCCACAGGTTTTGGGTCGTCGTGTCTCCATTGTCATTTGTTTCTAGGTATTTTTTGATTTCCCCTTTGATTTCTTCGTGATCACTTGGTTATTAACTAGTGTATTAAGTAGTGTATCATTTTGGATGATCTGTCCATTGGTGAAAGTGGGGTGTTAAAGTCCCCTACTATGATTGTGTTACTGTCGATTTCCCCTTTTATGGCTGTTAGTATTTGCCTTATGTATTGAGGTGCTCCTATGTTGGGTGCATAAATAGTTACAATTGTTCTACCTTCTTCTTGGATCGATCCCTTGATCACTATGTGGTGTCCTTCTTTGTCTCTTGAAATAGTCTTTATTTTAAAGTCAATTTTGTCTGATACGAGAATTGCTACTCCAGCTTTCTTTTGATTTCCATTTGCGTGGAATATCTTTTTCCATCCGCTCACTTTCCGTCTGTATGAGCCCCTAGGTCTGAAGTGGGTCTCTTGTAGACAGCATATATACGCGTCTTGTTTTTGTATCCATTCAGCCAGTCTGTGTCTTTTGGTGGGAGCATTTAGTCCATTTACATTTCAGGTAATTATGGATATGTATGTTCCTATTCCCATTTTCTTAAATGTTTTGGGTTTGTTATTGTAGGTGTTTTCCTTCTCTTGTGTTTCTTGCCTAGAGAAGTTCCTTTAGCATTTGTTGTAAAGCTGGTTTGGTGGTGCTGAGCTCTCTCAGCTTTTGCTTGTCCGTAAAGGTTTTAATTTCTCCATCAGATCTGAATGAGATCCTTGCTGGGTAGAGTCATCTTGGTTGTACGTTTTTCTCCATCACTTTTAGTATATCCTGCCACTCCCTTCTGGCTTGCAGTGTTTCTGCTGAAAGATCAGCTGTTAACCTTATGGGGATTCCCTTGTGTGTTATTTGTTGTTTTTCCCTTGCTGCTTTTAACATGTTTTCTTTATATTTAATTTTTGATAATTTGATTAATATGTGTCTTGGCGTGTTTATCCTTGGATTTATCCTGTATGCGGCTCTCTGTGCTTCCAGAACTTGACTAACTATTTCCTTTCCCATATTAGGGAAGTTTTCAACTATAATCTCTTCAAATATTTTCTCAGTCCCTTTCTTTTTCTCTTCTTCTTCTGGGACCCCTATAATTCGAATGTTGGTGCGTTTAATGTTGTCCCAGAGGTCTCTGAGGCTGTCCTCAGTTCTTTTCATTCTTTTTTCTTTCTTCTCTTCTGCAGTCGTTATGTCCGCTATTTTATCTTCCAGGTCACTTGCCCGTTCTTCTGCCTCAGTTATTCTGCTATTGATCCCTTCTAGAATATTTTAAATTTCATTTATTGTGTTTTTCATCGTTGCTTGGTTCCTCTTTCGTTCTTCTACGTCCTTGTTAAATGGTTCTTGCATTTTGCCTATTCCATGTCCAGGATTTTGGATCATCGTTACTATCATTATTCTGAATTCTTTCTCAGGTAGACTGCCTATTTCCTCTTCATTTGTTAGGTCTGGTGTGTTTTTGCCTTGCTCCTTCATCTGCTGTGTGTTTTTCTGTCTTCTCATTTTGCTTATCTGACTGTGTTTGGGGTCTCCTTTTCACAGGCTGCAGGTTCGTAGTTCCTGTTGGTCTTGGTATCTGTCCCCAGTGGCGGAGGTTGGCTCAGTGGGTTGTGTAGGCTTCCTGGTGGAGGGGACTAGTGCCTGTGTTCTGGTGGATGAGTCTGGATCTTGTCTTTCCGGTGGGCACGTCCACGTCTGGTAGTGTGTTTTGGGGTGTCTGTGGCCTTATTATGATTTTTGGCAGCCTCTCTGCTAATGGATGGGGCTGTGTTCCTGTCTTGCTAGTTGTTTGGCATAGGGTGTCCAGCACTGTAGCTTGCTGGTCGTTGAGTGAAGCTGGGTCTTGGTGTTGAGACGGAGATCTCTGAGAGATTGTTGCCGTTTGGTATTACGTGGAGCTGGGGAGGTCTCTTGTGGACCCGTGACCTGAAGTTGGCCCTCCCACATCAGAGGCACATCCCTGATGCCTGGCTGGAGCACCGAGAGCCTTTCATCCACACGGCTCAGAACAAAAGGGAGAAAAAATAGAAAGAAAGAAATAAAGAGGATAAAATAAAATAAAATAAGAGAAAATAAAATAAAGTTAGTATAATAAAAATAAGAAAAATATTATTTAAAAAATTATTAATAAAAGATTATTAATTTTTTAAAATAAATTTTTAAATTTTTTAAAATAAAGAATACGAAATAATTATTTAAAAAAATTTATTAAGAAAAAAGATTTTTAATTGTTTCAAATAAATATAAGAAAAATATTATTATGAAATTACGTAGAAAAAATTTTTTTTAGTTCTTTAAAACAAAAAATAAAAAAAACTTCTTAAGAAAAAATGTATTTCATTTTTTTAAATGAAAATAAGAAAAAAATCATTAAGAAAAAATTATGGAAAAAAAAAAGTTTTGAGTTAAAACAAAGAAACAAAAAAAACTCCCAAAATAACAGATGGACCGAACCCTAGGACAAATGGTGAAAGCAAAGCTATACAGACAAAATCTCACACAAAAGCATACACATATACACTCACAAAAAGAGCAAAAGGAGAAAAAATAACATATCCTGCTCCCAAAGTCCACCTCCTCAATTTGGGGTGATTCGTTGTCTATTCAGGTATTCAACAGATGCAGGTACATCAAGTTGTTTGTGGAGCTTTAATGCACTTCTTCTGAGGCTGCTGGGAGAAATTTCCCTTTCTCTTCTTTGTTCGCACAGCTCCCGGGTTTCAGCTTTGGATTTGGACCCACCTCTGCGTGTAGGTCCCCTGAGGGCATCTGTTCATCGCTCACACAGGACGGGGTTAAAGGAGCAGCTGACTCGGGGCTTCTGGCTCACTCAGGCCTGGGGGAGGGAGGGGTATGGATGCGGGGCGAGCTTCCGGCGGCAGAAGCAGGCGTGAGGTTGCAGCAGTCTGAGGTGCGCCGTGTGTTCTCCCGGGGAAGTTGTCCCTGGATCACCGGTCCCTGGCAGTGGGGGGTTGCACAGGCTCCCGGGAAGGGCCGTGTGGATAGTGACCTGTGCTCGCACACAGGTTTCTTGGTGGCGGCAGCAGCAGGCTTAGCGACTCATGCCCGTCTGTGGGGTCCGCGTTGATAACCGTGGCTTACGCCCGTCTCTGGAGCTCGTTTAGCGGGCGCTCTGAATCCCCTCTCCTCATGCACCGGGAAACAAAGAGGCAAGAAAAAGGCTCTTGCCTGTTCGGCAGCTCCAGACCTTTTCCCGGACTCCCTCCCGGCTAGCTGTGGTTCACTAGCCCCCTTCAGGCTGTGTTTACGCCGCCAACCCCAGTCGTCTCCCTGGGATCCGACCGAGGCCCGAGCCTCAGTTCCCAGCCCCCGCCTGCTCCGGCGGGTGAGCAGACAAGCCTCTCGGGCTGTTAAGTGCTGCTCAGCACCGGTCCTCTCTTCGGGAATCTCTCCGCTTTGCCTTCTGCACCCCTGTGGCTGCGCTCTCCTCCGTGGCTCTGAAGCTTCCCCCCTCTGCCACCTGCAGTGTCCGCCCATGAAGGGGCTTCCTAGTGTGTGGAAACCTTTCCTCCTTCACATCTCCCTCCCACTGGTGCAGGTCCCGTCCTTATTCTTTTGTACCTGTTACTTCTTTTTACTTTTGCCCTACCCAGGTACGTGGGGAGTTTCTTGCCTTTTGGGTGGTCTGAATTCTTCTGCCAGCGTTCAGTGGGAGTTCCATTGGAGCAGTTCCCCGTGTAGATGTATTTCTGATGTATCTGTGGGGAGAAAGGTTATCTCTGCGTCTTACTCTTACGCCCTCTTGGCCAGACCCCTCCCTTTTTTTCTTGATGAGTCTGGCTACTGGTTTATCAATTTGGTTTATCTTCTCAAAGAACCAGCTTTTAGTTTTATTGATCTTTGCTATTGTTTCCTTCATTTCTTTTTCATGTAGTTCTGATCTGGTCTTTATGATTGTTTTGCTTCTGCTATCTTTGGGATATTTTTGTTCTTCTTTGACTTATTGCTTTAGGTACAAGGTTAGGTTGTTTATTCGAGATGTTTCCTGTTTTCTGAGGTAGGCTTGTATTTCTATAAACTTCACTCTTAGAACTGCTTTTGCTTCATCCCACAGGTTTTGGGTCGTCGTGTCTCCATTGTCATTTGTTTCTAGGTATTTTTTGATTTCCCCTTTGATTTCTTCGTGATCACTTGGTTATTAACTAGTGTATTAAGTAGTGTATCATTTTGGATGATCTGTCCATTGGTGAAAGTGGGGTGTTAAAGTCCCCTACTATGATTGTGTTACTGTCGATTTCCCCTTTTATGGCTGTTAGTATTTGCCTTATGTATTGAGGTGCTCCTATGTTGGGTGCATAAATAGTTACAATTGTTCTACCTTCTTCTTGGATCGATCCCTTGATCACTATGTGGTGTCCTTCTTTGTCTCTTGAAATAGTCTTTATTTTAAAGTCAATTTTGTCTGATACGAGAATTGCTACTCCAGCTTTCTTTTGATTTCCATTTGCGTGGAATATCTTTTTCCATCCGCTCACTTTCCGTCTGTATGAGCCCCTAGGTCTGAAGTGGGTCTCTTGTAGACAGCATATATACGCGTCTTGTTTTTGTATCCATTCAGCCAGTCTGTGTCTTTTGGTGGGAGCATTTAGTCCATTTACATTTCAGGTAATTATGGATATGTATGTTCCTATTCCCATTTTCTTAAATGTTTTGGGTTTGTTATTGTAGGTGTTTTCCTTCTCTTGTGTTTCTTGCCTAGAGAAGTTCCTTTAGCATTTGTTGTAAAGCTGGTTTGGTGGTGCTGAGCTCTCTCAGCTTTTGCTTGTCCGTAAAGGTTTTAATTTCTCCATCAGATCTGAATGAGATCCTTGCTGGGTAGAGTCATCTTGGTTGTACGTTTTTCTCCATCACTTTTAGTATATCCTGCCACTCCCTTCTGGCTTGCAGAGTTTCTGCTGAAAGATCAGCTGTTAACCTTATGGGGATTCCCTAGTGTGTTATTTGTTGTTTTTCCCTTGCTGCTTTTAACATGTTTTCTTTATATTTAATTTTTGATAATTTGATTAATATGTGTCTTGGCGTGTTTCTCCTTGGATTTATCCTGTATGGGGCTCTCTGTGCTTCCAGAACTTGACTAACTATTTCCTTTCCCATATTAGGGAAGTTTTCAACTATAATCTCTTCAAATATTTTCTCAGTCCCTTTCTTTTTCTCTTCTTCTTCTGGGACCCCTATAATTCGAATGTTGGTGCGTTTAATGTTGTCCCAGAGGTCTCTGAGGCTGTCCTCAGTTCTTTTCATTCTTTTTTCTTTCTTCTCTTCTGCAGTCGTTATGTCCGCTATTTTATCTTCCAGGTCACTTGCCCGTTCTTCTGCCTCAGTTATTCTGCTATTGATCCCTTCTAGAATATTTTAAATTTCATTTATTGTGTTTTTCATCGTTGCTTGGTTCCTCTTTCGTTCTTCTACGTCCTTGTTAAATGGTTCTTGCATTTTGCCTATTCCATGTCCAGGATTTTGGATCATCGTTACTATCATTATTCTGAATTCTTTCTCAGGTAGACTGCCTATTTCCTCTTCATTTGTTAGGTCTGGTGTGTTTTTGCCTTGCTCCTTCATCTGCTGTGTGTTTTTCTGTCTTCTCATTTTGCTTATCTGACTGTGTTTGGGGTCTCCTTTTCACAGGCTGCAGGTTCGTAGTTCCTGTTGGTCTTGGTATCTGTCCCCAGTGGCGGAGGTTGGCTCAGTGGGTTGTGTAGGCTTCCTGGTGGAGGGGACTAGTGCCTGTGTTCTGGTGGATGAGTCTGGATCTTGTCTTTCCGGTGGGCACGTCCACGTCTGGTAGTGTGTTTTGGGGTGTCTGTGGCCTTATTATGATTTTTGGCAGCCTCTCTGCTAATGGATGGGGCTGTGTTCCTGTCTTGCTAGTTGTTTGGCATAGGGTGTCCAGCACTGTAGCTTGCTGGTCGTTGAGTGAAGCTGGGTCTTGGTGTTGAGACGGAGATCTCTGAGAGATTGTTGCCGTTTGGTATTACGTGGAGCTGGGGAGGTCTCTTGTGGACCCGTGACCTGAAGTTGGCCCTCCCACATCAGAGGCACATCCCTGATGCCTGGCTGGAGCACCGAGAGCCTTTCATCCACACGGCTCAGAACAAAAGGGAGAAAAAATAGAAAGAAAGAAATAAAGAGGATAAAATAAAATAAAATAAGAGAAAATAAAATAAAGTTAGTATAATAAAAATAAGAAAAATATTATTTAAAAAATTATTAATAAAAGATTATTAATTTTTTAAAATAAATTTTTAAATTTTTTAAAATAAAGAATACGAAATAATTATTTAAAAAAATTTATTAAGAAAAAAGATTTTTAATTGTTTCAAATAAATATAAGAAAAATATTATTATGAAATTACGTAGAAAAAATTTTTTTTAGTTCTTTAAAACAAAAAATAAAAAAAACTTCTTAAGAAAAAATGTATTTCATTTTTTTAAATGAAAATAAGAAAAAAATCATTAAGAAAAAATTATGGAAAAAAAAAAGTTTTGAGTTAAAACAAAGAAACAAAAAAAACTCCCAAAATAACAGATGGACCGAACCCTAGGACAAATGGTGAAAGCAAAGCTATACAGACAAAATCTCACACAAAAGCATACACATATACACTCACAAAAAGAGCAAAAGGAGAAAAAATAACATATCCTGCTCCCAAAGTCCACCTCCTCAATTTGGGGTGATTCGTTGTCTATTCAGGTATTCAACAGATGCAGGTACATCAAGTTGTTTGTGGAGCTTTAATGCACTTCTTCTGAGGCTGCTGGGAGAAATTTCCCTTTCTCTTCTTTGTTCGCACAGCTCCCGGGTTTCAGCTTTGGATTTGGACCCACCTCTGCGTGTAGGTCCCCTGAGGGCATCTGTTCATCGCTCACACAGGACGGGGTTAAAGGAGCAGCTGACTCGGGGCTTCTGGCTCACTCAGGCCTGGGGGAGGGAGGGGTATGGATGCGGGGCGAGCTTCCGGCGGCAGAAGCAGGCGTGAGGTTGCAGCAGTCTGAGGTGCGCCGTGTGTTCTCCCGGGGAAGTTGTCCCTGGATCACCGGTCCCTGGCAGTGGGGGGTTGCACAGGCTCCCGGGAAGGGCCGTGTGGATAGTGACCTGTGCTCGCACACAGGTTTCTTGGTGGCGGCAGCAGCAGGCTTAGCGACTCATGCCCGTCTGTGGGGTCCGCGTTGATAACCGTGGCTTACGCCCGTCTCTGGAGCTCGTTTAGCGGGCGCTCTGAATCCCCTCTCCTCATGCACCGGGAAACAAAGAGGCAAGAAAAAGGCTCTTGCCTGTTCGGCAGCTCCAGACCTTTTCCCGGACTCCCTCCCGGCTAGCTGTGGTTCACTAGCCCCCTTCAGGCTGTGTTTACGCCGCCAACCCCAGTCGTCTCCCTGGGATCCGACCGAGGCCCGAGCCTCAGTTCCCAGCCCCCGCCTGCTCCGGCGGGTGAGCAGACAAGCCTCTCGGGCTGTTAAGTGCTGCTCAGCACCGGTCCTCTCTTCGGGAATCTCTCCGCTTTGCCTTCTGCACCCCTGTGGCTGCGCTCTCCTCCGTGGCTCTGAAGCTTCCCCCCTCTGCCACCTGCAGTGTCCGCCCATGAAGGGGCTTCCTAGTGTGTGGAAACCTTTCCTCCTTCACATCTCCCTCCCACTGGTGCAGGTCCCGTCCTTATTCTTTTGTACCTGTTACTTCTTTTTACTTTTGCCCTACCCAGGTACGTGGGGAGTTTCTTGCCTTTTGCGTGGTCTGAATTCTTCTGCCAGCGTTCAGTGGGAGTTCCATTGGAGCAGTTCCCCGTGTAGATGTATTTCTGATGTATCTGTGGGGAGAAAGGTTATCTCTGCGTCTTACTCTTACGCCCTCTTGCCCAGACCCCTCCCTTTTTTTCTTGATGAGTCTGGCTACTGGTTTATCAATTTGGTTTATCTTCTCAAAGAACCAGCTTTTAGTTTTATTGATCTTTGCTATTGTTTCCTTCATTTCTTTTTCATGTAGTTCTGATCTGGTCTTTATGATTGTTTTGCTTCTGCTATCTTTGGGATATTTTTGTTCTTCTTTGACTTATTGCTTTAGGTACAAGGTTAGGTTGTTTATTCGAGATGTTTCCTGTTTTCTGAGGTAGGCTTGTATTTCTATAAACTTCACTCTTAGAACTGCTTTTGCTTCATCCCACAGGTTTTGGGTCGTCGTGTCTCCATTGTCATTTGTTTCTAGGTATTTTTTGATTTCCCCTTTGATTTCTTCGTGATCACTTGGTTATTAACTAGTGTATTAAGTAGTGTATCATTTTGGATGATCTGTCCATTGGTGAAAGTGGGGTGTTAAAGTCCCCTACTATGATTGTGTTACTGTCGATTTCCCCTTTTATGGCTGTTAGTATTTGCCTTATGTATTGAGGTGCTCCTATGTTGGGTGCATAAATAGTTACAATTGTTCTACCTTCTTCTTGGATCGATCCCTTGATCACTATGTGGTGTCCTTCTTTGTCTCTTGAAATAGTCTTTATTTTAAAGTCAATTTTGTCTGATACGAGAATTGCTACTCCAGCTTTCTTTTGATTTCCATTTGCGTGGAATATCTTTTTCCATCCGCTCACTTTCCGTCTGTATGAGCCCCTAGGTCTGAAGTGGGTCTCTTGTAGACAGCATATATACGCGTCTTGTTTTTGTATCCATTCAGCCAGTCTGTGTCTTTTGGTGGGAGCATTTAGTCCATTTACATTTCAGGTAATTATGGATATGTATGTTCCTATTCCCATTTTCTTAAATGTTTTGGGTTTGTTATTGTAGGTGTTTTCCTTCTCTTGTGTTTCTTGCCTAGAGAAGTTCCTTTAGCATTTGTTGTAAAGCTGGTTTGGTGGTGCTGAGCTCTCTCAGCTTTTGCTTGTCCGTAAAGGTTTTAATTTCTCCATCAGATCTGAATGAGATCCTTGCTGGGTAGAGTCATCTTGGGTTGTACGTTTTTCTCCATCACTTTTAGTATATCCTGCCACTCCCTTCTGGCTTGCAGAGTTTCTGCTGAAAGATCAGCTGTTAACCTTATGGGGATTCCCTTGTGTGTTATTTGTTGTTTTTCCCTTGCTGCTTTTAACATGTTTTCTTTATATTTAATTTTTGATAATTTGATTAATATGTGTCTTGGCGTGTTTCTCCTTGGATTTATCCTGTATGGGGCTCTCTGTGCTTCCAGAACTTGACTAACTATTTCCTTTCCCATATTAGGGAAGTTTTCAACTATAATCTCTTCAAATATTTTCTCAGTCCCTTTCTTTTTCTCTTCTTCTTCTGGGACCCCTATAATTCGAATGTTGGTGCGTTTAATGTTGTCCCAGAGGTCTCTGAGGCTGTCCTCAGTTCTTTTCATTCTTTTTTCTTTCTTCTCTTCTGCAGTCGTTATGTCCGCTATTTTATCTTCCAGGTCACTTGCCCGTTCTTCTGCCTCAGTTATTCTGCTATTGATCCCTTCTAGAATATTTTAAATTTCATTTATTGTGTTTTTCATCGTTGCTTGGTTCCTCTTTCGTTCTTCTACGTCCTTGTTAAATGGTTCTTGCATTTTGCCTATTCCATGTCCAGGATTTTGGATCATCGTTACTATCATTATTCTGAATTCTTTCTCAGGTAGACTGCCTATTTCCTCTTCATTTGTTAGGTCTGGTGTGTTTTTGCCTTGCTCCTTCATCTGCTGTGTGTTTTTCTGTCTTCTCATTTTGCTTATCTGACTGTGTTTGGGGTCTCCTTTTCACAGGCTGCAGGTTCGTAGTTCCTGTTGGTCTTGGTATCTGTCCCCAGTGGCGGAGGTTGGCTCAGTGGGTTGTGTAGGCTTCCTGGTGGAGGGGACTAGTGCCTGTGTTCTGGTGGATGAGTCTGGATCTTGTCTTTCCGGTGGGCACGTCCACGTCTGGTAGTGTGTTTTGGGGTGTCTGTGGCCTTATTATGATTTTTGGCAGCCTCTCTGCTAATGGATGGGGCTGTGTTCCTGTCTTGCTAGTTGTTTGGCATAGGGTGTCCAGCACTGTAGCTTGCTGGTCGTTGAGTGAAGCTGGGTCTTGGTGTTGAGACGGAGATCTCTGAGAGATTGTTGCCGTTTGGTATTACGTGGAGCTGGGGAGGTCTCTTGTGGACCCGTGACCTGAAGTTGGCCCTCCCACATCAGAGGCACATCCCTGATGCCTGGCTGGAGCACCGAGAGCCTTTCATCCACACGGCTCAGAACAAAAGGGAGAAAAAATAGAAAGAAAGAAATAAAGAGGATAAAATAAAATAAAATAAGAGAAAATAAAATAAAGTTAGTATAATAAAAATAAGAAAAATATTATTTAAAAAATTATTAATAAAAGATTATTAATTTTTTAAAATAAATTTTTAAATTTTTTAAAATAAAGAATACGAAATAATTATTTAAAAAAATTTATTAAGAAAAAAGATTTTTAATTGTTTCAAATAAATATAAGAAAAATATTATTATGAAATTACGTAGAAAAAATTTTTTTTAGTTCTTTAAAACAAAAAATAAAAAAAACTTCTTAAGAAAAAATGTATTTCATTTTTTTAAATGAAAATAAGAAAAAAATCATTAAGAAAAAATTATGGAAAAAAAAAAGTTTTGAGTTAAAACAAAGAAACAAAAAAAACTCCCAAAATAACAGATGGACCGAACCCTAGGACAAATGGTGAAAGCAAAGCTATACAGACAAAATCTCACACAAAAGCATACACATATACACTCACAAAAAGAGCAAAAGGAGAAAAAATAACATATCCTGCTCCCAAAGTCCACCTCCTCAATTTGGGGTGATTCGTTGTCTATTCAGGTATTCAACAGATGCAGGTACATCAAGTTGTTTGTGGAGCTTTAATGCACTTCTTCTGAGGCTGCTGGGAGAAATTTCCCTTTCTCTTCTTTGTTCGCACAGCTCCCGGGTTTCAGCTTTGGATTTGGACCCACCTCTGCGTGTAGGTCCCCTGAGGGCATCTGTTCATCGCTCACACAGGACGGGGTTAAAGGAGCAGCTGACTCGGGGCTTCTGGCTCACTCAGGCCTGGGGGAGGGAGGGGTATGGATGCGGGGCGAGCTTCCGGCGGCAGAAGCAGGCGTGAGGTTGCAGCAGTCTGAGGTGCGCCGTGTGTTCTCCCGGGGAAGTTGTCCCTGGATCACCGGTCCCTGGCAGTGGGGGGTTGCACAGGCTCCCGGGAAGGGCCGTGTGGATAGTGACCTGTGCTCGCACACAGGTTTCTTGGTGGCGGCAGCAGCAGGCTTAGCGACTCATGCCCGTCTGTGGGGTCCGCGTTGATAACCGTGGCTTACGCCCGTCTCTGGAGCTCGTTTAGCGGGCGCTCTGAATCCCCTCTCCTCATGCACCGGGAAACAAAGAGGCAAGAAAAAGGCTCTTGCCTGTTCGGCAGCTCCAGACCTTTTCCCGGACTCCCTCCCGGCTAGCTGTGGTTCACTAGCCCCCTTCAGGCTGTGTTTACGCCGCCAACCCCAGTCGTCTCCCTGGGATCCGACCGAGGCCCGAGCCTCAGTTCCCAGCCCCCGCCTGCTCCGGCGGGTGAGCAGACAAGCCTCTCGGGCTGTTAAGTGCTGCTCAGCACCGGTCCTCTCTTCGGGAATCTCTCCGCTTTGCCTTCTGCACCCCTGTGGCTGCGCTCTCCTCCGTGGCTCTGAAGCTTCCCCCCTCTGCCACCTGCAGTGTCCGCCCATGAAGGGGCTTCCTAGTGTGTGGAAACCTTTCCTCCTTCACATCTCCCTCCCACTGGTGCAGGTCCCGTCCTTATTCTTTTGTACCTGTTACTTCTTTTTACTTTTGCCCTACCCAGGTACGTGGGGAGTTTCTTGCCTTTTGGGTGGTCTGAATTCTTCTGCCAGCGTTCAGTGGGAGTTCCATTGGAGCAGTTCCCCGTGTAGATGTATTTCTGATGTATCTGTGGGGAGAAAGGTTATCTCTGCGTCTTACTCTTACGCCCTCTTGGCCAGACCCCTCCCTTTTTTTCTTGATGAGTCTGGCTACTGGTTTATCAATTTGGTTTATCTTCTCAAAGAACCAGCTTTTAGTTTTATTGATCTTTGCTATTGTTTCCTTCATTTCTTTTTCATGTAGTTCTGATCTGGTCTTTATGATTGTTTTGCTTCTGCTATCTTTGGGATATTTTTGTTCTTCTTTGACTTATTGCTTTAGGTACAAGGTTAGGTTGTTTATTCGAGATGTTTCCTGTTTTCTGAGGTAGGCTTGTATTTCTATAAACTTCACTCTTAGAACTGCTTTTGCTTCATCCCACAGGTTTTGGGTCGTCGTGTCTCCATTGTCATTTGTTTCTAGGTATTTTTTGATTTCCCCTTTGATTTCTTCGTGATCACTTGGTTATTAACTAGTGTATTAAGTAGTGTATCATTTTGGATGATCTGTCCATTGGTGAAAGTGGGGTGTTAAAGTCCCCTACTATGATTGTGTTACTGTCGATTTCCCCTTTTATGGCTGTTAGTATTTGCCTTATGTATTGAGGTGCTCCTATGTTGGGTGCATAAATAGTTACAATTGTTCTACCTTCTTCTTGGATCGATCCCTTGATCACTATGTGGTGTCCTTCTTTGTCTCTTGAAATAGTCTTTATTTTAAAGTCAATTTTGTCTGATACGAGAATTGCTACTCCAGCTTTCTTTTGATTTCCATTTGCGTGGAATATCTTTTTCCATCCGCTCACTTTCCGTCTGTATGAGCCCCTAGGTCTGAAGTGGGTCTCTTGTAGACAGCATATATACGCGTCTTGTTTTTGTATCCATTCAGCCAGTCTGTGTCTTTTGGTGGGAGCATTTAGTCCATTTACATTTCAGGTAATTATGGATATGTATGTTCCTATTCCCATTTTCTTAAATGTTTTGGGTTTGTTATTGTAGGTGTTTTCCTTCTCTTGTGTTTCTTGCCTAGAGAAGTTCCTTTAGCATTTGTTGTAAAGCTGGTTTGGTGGTGCTGAGCTCTCTCAGCTTTTGCTTGTCCGTAAAGGTTTTAATTTCTCCATCAGATCTGAATGAGATCCTTGCTGGGTAGAGTCATCTTGGTTGTACGTTTTTCTCCATCACTTTTAGTATATCCTGCCACTCCCTTCTGGCTTGCAGAGTTTCTGCTGAAAGATCAGCTGTTAACCTTATGGGGATTCCCTAGTGTGTTATTTGTTGTTTTTCCCTTGCTGCTTTTAACATGTTTTCTTTATATTTAATTTTTGATAATTTGATTAATATGTGTCTTGGCGTGTTTCTCCTTGGATTTATCCTGTATGGGGCTCTCTGTGCTTCCAGAACTTGACTAACTATTTCCTTTCCCATATTAGGGAAGTTTTCAACTATAATCTCTTCAAATATTTTCTCAGTCCCTTTCTTTTTCTCTTCTTCTTCTGGGACCCCTATAATTCGAATGTTGGTGCGTTTAATGTTGTCCCAGAGGTCTCTGAGGCTGTCCTCAGTTCTTTTCATTCTTTTTTCTTTCTTCTCTTCTGCAGTCGTTATGTCCGCTATTTTATCTTCCAGGTCACTTGCCCGTTCTTCTGCCTCAGTTATTCTGCTATTGATCCCTTCTAGAATATTTTAAATTTCATTTATTGTGTTTTTCATCGTTGCTTGGTTCCTCTTTCGTTCTTCTACGTCCTTGTTAAATGGTTCTTGCATTTTGCCTATTCCATGTCCAGGATTTTGGATCATCGTTACTATCATTATTCTGAATTCTTTCTCAGGTAGACTGCCTATTTCCTCTTCATTTGTTAGGTCTGGTGTGTTTTTGCCTTGCTCCTTCATCTGCTGTGTGTTTTTCTGTCTTCTCATTTTGCTTATCTGACTGTGTTTGGGGTCTCCTTTTCACAGGCTGCAGGTTCGTAGTTCCTGTTGGTCTTGGTATCTGTCCCCAGTGGCGGAGGTTGGCTCAGTGGGTTGTGTAGGCTTCCTGGTGGAGGGGACTAGTGCCTGTGTTCTGGTGGATGAGTCTGGATCTTGTCTTTCCGGTGGGCACGTCCACGTCTGGTAGTGTGTTTTGGGGTGTCTGTGGCCTTATTATGATTTTTGGCAGCCTCTCTGCTAATGGATGGGGCTGTGTTCCTGTCTTGCTAGTTGTTTGGCATAGGGTGTCCAGCACTGTAGCTTGCTGGTCGTTGAGTGAAGCTGGGTCTTGGTGTTGAGACGGAGATCTCTGAGAGATTGTTGCCGTTTGGTATTACGTGGAGCTGGGGAGGTCTCTTGTGGACCCGTGACCTGAAGTTGGCCCTCCCACATCAGAGGCACATCCCTGATGCCTGGCTGGAGCACCGAGAGCCTTTCATCCACACGGCTCAGAACAAAAGGGAGAAAAAATAGAAAGAAAGAAATAAAGAGGATAAAATAAAATAAAATAAGAGAAAATAAAATAAAGTTAGTATAATAAAAATAAGAAAAATATTATTTAAAAAATTATTAATAAAAGATTATTAATTTTTTAAAATAAATTTTTAAATTTTTTAAAATAAAGAATACGAAATAATTATTTAAAAAAATTTATTAAGAAAAAAGATTTTTAATTGTTTCAAATAAATATAAGAAAAATATTATTATGAAATTACGTAGAAAAAATTTTTTTTAGTTCTTTAAAACAAAAAATAAAAAAAACTTCTTAAGAAAAAATGTATTTCATTTTTTTAAATGAAAATAAGAAAAAAATCATTAAGAAAAAATTATGGAAAAAAAAAAGTTTTGAGTTAAAACAAAGAAACAAAAAAAACTCCCAAAATAACAGATGGACCGAACCCTAGGACAAATGGTGAAAGCAAAGCTATACAGACAAAATCTCACACAAAAGCATACACATATACACTCACAAAAAGAGCAAAAGGAGAAAAAATAACATATCCTGCTCCCAAAGTCCACCTCCTCAATTTGGGGTGATTCGTTGTCTATTCAGGTATTCAACAGATGCAGGTACATCAAGTTGTTTGTGGAGCTTTAATGCACTTCTTCTGAGGCTGCTGGGAGAAATTTCCCTTTCTCTTCTTTGTTCGCACAGCTCCCGGGTTTCAGCTTTGGATTTGGACCCACCTCTGCGTGTAGGTCCCCTGAGGGCATCTGTTCATCGCTCACACAGGACGGGGTTAAAGGAGCAGCTGACTCGGGGCTTCTGGCTCACTCAGGCCTGGGGGAGGGAGGGGTATGGATGCGGGGCGAGCTTCCGGCGGCAGAAGCAGGCGTGAGGTTGCAGCAGTCTGAGGTGCGCCGTGTGTTCTCCCGGGGAAGTTGTCCCTGGATCACCGGTCCCTGGCAGTGGGGGGTTGCACAGGCTCCCGGGAAGGGCCGTGTGGATAGTGACCTGTGCTCGCACACAGGTTTCTTGGTGGCGGCAGCAGCAGGCTTAGCGACTCATGCCCGTCTGTGGGGTCCGCGTTGATAACCGTGGCTTACGCCCGTCTCTGGAGCTCGTTTAGCGGGCGCTCTGAATCCCCTCTCCTCATGCACCGGGAAACAAAGAGGCAAGAAAAAGGCTCTTGCCTGTTCGGCAGCTCCAGACCTTTTCCCGGACTCCCTCCCGGCTAGCTGTGGTTCACTAGCCCCCTTCAGGCTGTGTTTACGCCGCCAACCCCAGTCGTCTCCCTGGGATCCGACCGAGGCCCGAGCCTCAGTTCCCAGCCCCCGCCTGCTCCGGCGGGTGAGCAGACAAGCCTCTCGGGCTGTTAAGTGCTGCTCAGCACCGGTCCTCTCTTCGGGAATCTCTCCGCTTTGCCTTCTGCACCCCTGTGGCTGCGCTCTCCTCCGTGGCTCTGAAGCTTCCCCCCTCTGCCACCTGCAGTGTCCGCCCATGAAGGGGCTTCCTAGTGTGTGGAAACCTTTCCTCCTTCACATCTCCCTCCCACTGGTGCAGGTCCCGTCCTTATTCTTTTGTACCTGTTACTTCTTTTTACTTTTGCCCTACCCAGGTACGTGGGGAGTTTCTTGCCTTTTGCGTGGTCTGAATTCTTCTGCCAGCGTTCAGTGGGAGTTCCATTGGAGCAGTTCCCCGTGTAGATGTATTTCTGATGTATCTGTGGGGAGAAAGGTTATCTCTGCGTCTTACTCTTACGCCCTCTTGCCCAGACCCCTCCCTTTTTTTCTTGATGAGTCTGGCTACTGGTTTATCAATTTGGTTTATCTTCTCAAAGAACCAGCTTTTAGTTTTATTGATCTTTGCTATTGTTTCCTTCATTTCTTTTTCATGTAGTTCTGATCTGGTCTTTATGATTGTTTTGCTTCTGCTATCTTTGGGATATTTTTGTTCTTCTTTGACTTATTGCTTTAGGTACAAGGTTAGGTTGTTTATTCGAGATGTTTCCTGTTTTCTGAGGTAGGCTTGTATTTCTATAAACTTCACTCTTAGAACTGCTTTTGCTTCATCCCACAGGTTTTGGGTCGTCGTGTCTCCATTGTCATTTGTTTCTAGGTATTTTTTGATTTCCCCTTTGATTTCTTCGTGATCACTTGGTTATTAACTAGTGTATTAAGTAGTGTATCATTTTGGATGATCTGTCCATTGGTGAAAGTGGGGTGTTAAAGTCCCCTACTATGATTGTGTTACTGTCGATTTCCCCTTTTATGGCTGTTAGTATTTGCCTTATGTATTG
Source organism: Eschrichtius robustus (assembly GCF_028021215.1). NCBI lineage: Eukaryota > Metazoa > Chordata > Mammalia > Artiodactyla > Eschrichtiidae > Eschrichtius > Eschrichtius robustus. The sequence continues at coordinate 140,824,200 of NC_090824.1, read as the reverse complement.
AGGTGCTCCTATGTTGGGTGCATAAATAGTTACAATTGTTCTACCTTCTTCTTGGATCGATCCCTTGATCACTATGTGGTGTCCTTCTTTGTCTCTTGAAATAGTCTTTATTTTAAAGTCAATTTTGTCTGATACGAGAATTGCTACTCCAGCTTTCTTTTGATTTCCATTTGCGTGGAATATCTTTTTCCATCCGCTCACTTTCCGTCTGTATGAGCCCCTAGGTCTGAAGTGGGTCTCTTGTAGACAGCATATATACGCGTCTTGTTTTTGTATCCATTCAGCCAGTCTGTGTCTTTTGGTGGGAGCATTTAGTCCATTTACATTTCAGGTAATTATGGATATGTATGTTCCTATTCCCATTTTCTTAAATGTTTTGGGTTTGTTATTGTAGGTGTTTTCCTTCTCTTGTGTTTCTTGCCTAGAGAAGTTCCTTTAGCATTTGTTGTAAAGCTGGTTTGGTGGTGCTGAGCTCTCTCAGCTTTTGCTTGTCCGTAAAGGTTTTAATTTCTCCATCAGATCTGAATGAGATCCTTGCTGGGTAGAGTCATCTTGGGTTGTACGTTTTTCTCCATCACTTTTAGTATATCCTGCCACTCCCTTCTGGCTTGCAGAGTTTCTGCTGAAAGATCAGCTGTTAACCTTATGGGGATTCCCTTGTGTGTTATTTGTTGTTTTTCCCTTGCTGCTTTTAACATGTTTTCTTTATATTTAATTTTTGATAATTTGATTAATATGTGTCTTGGCGTGTTTCTCCTTGGATTTATCCTGTATGGGGCTCTCTGTGCTTCCAGAACTTGACTAACTATTTCCTTTCCCATATTAGGGAAGTTTTCAACTATAATCTCTTCAAATATTTTCTCAGTCCCTTTCTTTTTCTCTTCTTCTTCTGGGACCCCTATAATTCGAATGTTGGTGCGTTTAATGTTGTCCCAGAGGTCTCTGAGGCTGTCCTCAGTTCTTTTCATTCTTTTTTCTTTCTTCTCTTCTGCAGTCGTTATGTCCGCTATTTTATCTTCCAGGTCACTTGCCCGTTCTTCTGCCTCAGTTATTCTGCTATTGATCCCTTCTAGAATATTTTAAATTTCATTTATTGTGTTTTTCATCGTTGCTTGGTTCCTCTTTCGTTCTTCTACGTCCTTGTTAAATGGTTCTTGCATTTTGCCTATTCCATGTCCAGGATTTTGGATCATCGTTACTATCATTATTCTGAATTCTTTCTCAGGTAGACTGCCTATTTCCTCTTCATTTGTTAGGTCTGGTGTGTTTTTGCCTTGCTCCTTCATCTGCTGTGTGTTTTTCTGTCTTCTCATTTTGCTTATCTGACTGTGTTTGGGGTCTCCTTTTCACAGGCTGCAGGTTCGTAGTTCCTGTTGGTCTTGGTATCTGTCCCCAGTGGCGGAGGTTGGCTCAGTGGGTTGTGTAGGCTTCCTGGTGGAGGGGACTAGTGCCTGTGTTCTGGTGGATGAGTCTGGATCTTGTCTTTCCGGTGGGCACGTCCACGTCTGGTAGTGTGTTTTGGGGTGTCTGTGGCCTTATTATGATTTTTGGCAGCCTCTCTGCTAATGGATGGGGCTGTGTTCCTGTCTTGCTAGTTGTTTGGCATAGGGTGTCCAGCACTGTAGCTTGCTGGTCGTTGAGTGAAGCTGGGTCTTGGTGTTGAGACGGAGATCTCTGAGAGATTGTTGCCGTTTGGTATTACGTGGAGCTGGGGAGGTCTCTTGTGGACCCGTGACCTGAAGTTGGCCCTCCCACATCAGAGGCACATCCCTGATGCCTGGCTGGAGCACCGAGAGCCTTTCATCCACACGGCTCAGAACAAAAGGGAGAAAAAATAGAAAGAAAGAAATAAAGAGGATAAAATAAAATAAAATAAGAGAAAATAAAATAAAGTTAGTATAATAAAAATAAGAAAAATATTATTTAAAAAATTATTAATAAAAGATTATTAATTTTTTAAAATAAATTTTTAAATTTTTTAAAATAAAGAATACGAAATAATTATTTAAAAAAATTTATTAAGAAAAAAGATTTTTAATTGTTTCAAATAAATATAAGAAAAATATTATTATGAAATTACGTAGAAAAAATTTTTTTTAGTTCTTTAAAACAAAAAATAAAAAAAACTTCTTAAGAAAAAATGTATTTCATTTTTTTAAATGAAAATAAGAAAAAAATCATTAAGAAAAAATTATGGAAAAAAAAAAGTTTTGAGTTAAAACAAAGAAACAAAAAAAACTCCCAAAATAACAGATGGACCGAACCCTAGGACAAATGGTGAAAGCAAAGCTATACAGACAAAATCTCACACAAAAGCATACACATATACACTCACAAAAAGAGCAAAAGGAGAAAAAATAACATATCCTGCTCCCAAAGTCCACCTCCTCAATTTGGGGTGATTCGTTGTCTATTCAGGTATTCAACAGATGCAGGTACATCAAGTTGTTTGTGGAGCTTTAATGCACTTCTTCTGAGGCTGCTGGGAGAAATTTCCCTTTCTCTTCTTTGTTCGCACAGCTCCCGGGTTTCAGCTTTGGATTTGGACCCACCTCTGCGTGTAGGTCCCCTGAGGGCATCTGTTCATCGCTCACACAGGACGGGGTTAAAGGAGCAGCTGACTCGGGGCTTCTGGCTCACTCAGGCCTGGGGGAGGGAGGGGTATGGATGCGGGGCGAGCTTCCGGCGGCAGAAGCAGGCGTGAGGTTGCAGCAGTCTGAGGTGCGCCGTGTGTTCTCCCGGGGAAGTTGTCCCTGGATCACCGGTCCCTGGCAGTGGGGGGTTGCACAGGCTCCCGGGAAGGGCCGTGTGGATAGTGACCTGTGCTCGCACACAGGTTTCTTGGTGGCGGCAGCAGCAGGCTTAGCGACTCATGCCCGTCTGTGGGGTCCGCGTTGATAACCGTGGCTTACGCCCGTCTCTGGAGCTCGTTTAGCGGGCGCTCTGAATCCCCTCTCCTCATGCACCGGGAAACAAAGAGGCAAGAAAAAGGCTCTTGCCTGTTCGGCAGCTCCAGACCTTTTCCCGGACTCCCTCCCGGCTAGCTGTGGTTCACTAGCCCCCTTCAGGCTGTGTTTACGCCGCCAACCCCAGTCGTCTCCCTGGGATCCGACCGAGGCCCGAGCCTCAGTTCCCAGCCCCCGCCTGCTCCGGCGGGTGAGCAGACAAGCCTCTCGGGCTGTTAAGTGCTGCTCAGCACCGGTCCTCTCTTCGGGAATCTCTCCGCTTTGCCTTCTGCACCCCTGTGGCTGCGCTCTCCTCCGTGGCTCTGAAGCTTCCCCCCTCTGCCACCTGCAGTGTCCGCCCATGAAGGGGCTTCCTAGTGTGTGGAAACCTTTCCTCCTTCACATCTCCCTCCCACTGGTGCAGGTCCCGTCCTTATTCTTTTGTACCTGTTACTTCTTTTTACTTTTGCCCTACCCAGGTACGTGGGGAGTTTCTTGCCTTTTGCGTGGTCTGAATTCTTCTGCCAGCGTTCAGTGGGAGTTCCATTGGAGCAGTTCCCCGTGTAGATGTATTTCTGATGTATCTGTGGGGAGAAAGGTTATCTCTGCGTCTTACTCTTACGCCCTCTTGCCCAGACCCCTCCCTTTTTTTCTTGATGAGTCTGGCTACTGGTTTATCAATTTGGTTTATCTTCTCAAAGAACCAGCTTTTAGTTTTATTGATCTTTGCTATTGTTTCCTTCATTTCTTTTTCATGTAGTTCTGATCTGGTCTTTATGATTGTTTTGCTTCTGCTATCTTTGGGATATTTTTGTTCTTCTTTGACTTATTGCTTTAGGTACAAGGTTAGGTTGTTTATTCGAGATGTTTCCTGTTTTCTGAGGTAGGCTTGTATTGCTATAAACTTCACTCTTAGAACTGCTTTTGCTTCATCCCACAGGTTTTGGGTCGTCGTGTCTCCATTGTCATTTGTTTCTAGGTATTTTTTGATTTCCCCTTTGATTTCTTCGTGATCACTTGGTTATTAACTAGTGTATTAAGTAGTGTATCATTTTGGATGATCTGTCCATTGGTGAAAGTGGGGTGTTAAAGTCCCCTACTATGATTGTGTTACTGTCGATTTCCCCTTTTATGGCTGTTAGTATTTGCCTTATGTATTGAGGTGCTCCTATGTTGGGTGCATAAATAGTTACAATTGTTCTACCTTCTTCTTGGATCGATCCCTTGATCACTATGTGGTGTCCTTCTTTGTCTCTTGAAATAGTCTTTATTTTAAAGTCAATTTTGTCTGATACGAGAATTGCTACTCCAGCTTTCTTTTGATTTCCATTTGCGTGGAATATCTTTTTCCATCCGCTCACTTTCCGTCTGTATGAGCCCCTAGGTCTGAAGTGGGTCTCTTGTAGACAGCATATATACGCGTCTTGTTTTTGTATCCATTCAGCCAGTCTGTGTCTTTTGGTGGGAGCATTTAGTCCATTTACATTTCAGGTAATTATGGATATGTATGTTCCTATTCCCATTTTCTTAAATGTTTTGGGTTTGTTATTGTAGGTGTTTTCCTTCTCTTGTGTTTCTTGCCTAGAGAAGTTCCTTTAGCATTTGTTGTAAAGCTGGTTTGGTGGTGCTGAGCTCTCTCAGCTTTTGCTTGTCCGTAAAGGTTTTAATTTCTCCATCAGATCTGAATGAGATCCTTGCTGGGTAGAGTCATCTTGGTTGTACGTTTTTCTCCATCACTTTTAGTATATCCTGCCACTCCCTTCTGGCTTGCAGTGTTTCTGCTGAAAGATCAGCTGTTAACCTTATGGGGATTCCCTTGTGTGTTATTTGTTGTTTTTCCCTTGCTGCTTTTAACATGTTTTCTTTATATTTAATTTTTGATAATTTGATTAATATGTGTCTTGGCGTGTTTATCCTTGGATTTATCCTGTATGCGGCTCTCTGTGCTTCCAGAACTTGACTAACTATTTCCTTTCCCATATTAGGGAAGTTTTCAACTATAATCTCTTCAAATATTTTCTCAGTCCCTTTCTTTTTCTCTTCTTCTTCTGGGACCCCTATAATTCGAATGTTGGTGCGTTTAATGTTGTCCCAGAGGTCTCTGAGGCTGTCCTCAGTTCTTTTCATTCTTTTTTCTTTCTTCTCTTCTGCAGTCGTTATGTCCGCTATTTTATCTTCCAGGTCACTTGCCCGTTCTTCTGCCTCAGTTATTCTGCTATTGATCCCTTCTAGAATATTTTAAATTTCATTTATTGTGTTTTTCATCGTTGCTTGGTTCCTCTTTCGTTCTTCTACGTCCTTGTTAAATGGTTCTTGCATTTTGCCTATTCCATGTCCAGGATTTTGGATCATCGTTACTATCATTATTCTGAATTCTTTCTCAGGTAGACTGCCTATTTCCTCTTCATTTGTTAGGTCTGGTGTGTTTTTGCCTTGCTCCTTCATCTGCTGTGTGTTTTTCTGTCTTCTCATTTTGCTTATCTGACTGTGTTTGGGGTCTCCTTTTCACAGGCTGCAGGTTCGTAGTTCCTGTTGGTCTTGGTATCTGTCCCCAGTGGCGGAGGTTGGCTCAGTGGGTTGTGTAGGCTTCCTGGTGGAGGGGACTAGTGCCTGTGTTCTGGTGGATGAGTCTGGATCTTGTCTTTCCGGTGGGCACGTCCACGTCTGGTAGTGTGTTTTGGGGTGTCTGTGGCCTTATTATGATTTTTGGCAGCCTCTCTGCTAATGGATGGGGCTGTGTTCCTGTCTTGCTAGTTGTTTGGCATAGGGTGTCCAGCACTGTAGCTTGCTGGTCGTTGAGTGAAGCTGGGTCTTGGTGTTGAGACGGAGATCTCTGAGAGATTGTTGCCGTTTGGTATTACGTGGAGCTGGGGAGGTCTCTTGTGGACCCGTGACCTGAAGTTGGCCCTCCCACATCAGAGGCACATCCCTGATGCCTGGCTGGAGCACCGAGAGCCTTTCATCCACACGGCTCAGAACAAAAGGGAGAAAAAATAGAAAGAAAGAAATAAAGAGGATAAAATAAAATAAAATAAGAGAAAATAAAATAAAGTTAGTATAATAAAAATAAGAAAAATATTATTTAAAAAATTATTAATAAAAGATTATTAATTTTTTAAAATAAATTTTTAAATTTTTTAAAATAAAGAATACGAAATAATTATTTTAAAAAATTTATTAAGAAAAAAGATTTTTAATTGTTTCAAATAAATATAAGAAAAATATTATTATGAAATTACGTAGAAAAAATTTTTTTTAGTTCTTTAAAACAAAAAATAAAAAAAACTTCTTAAGAAAAAATGTATTTCATTTTTTTAAATGAAAATAAGAAAAAAATCATTAAGAAAAAATTATGGAAAAAAAAAAGTTTTGAGTTAAAACAAAGAAACAAAAAAAACTCCCAAAATAACAGATGGACCGAACCCTAGGACAAATGGTGAAAGCAAAGCTATACAGACAAAATCTCACACAAAAGCATACACATATACACTCACAAAAAGAGCAAAAGGAGAAAAAATAACATATCCTGCTCCCAAAGTCCACCTCCTCAATTTGGGGTGATTCGTTGTCTATTCAGGTATTCAACAGATGCAGGTACATCAAGTTGTTTGTGGAGCTTTAATGCACTTCTTCTGAGGCTGCTGGGAGAAATTTCCCTTTCTCTTCTTTGTTCGCACAGCTCCCGGGTTTCAGCTTTGGATTTGGACCCACCTCTGCGTGTAGGTCCCCTGAGGGCATCTGTTCATCGCTCACACAGGACGGGGTTAAAGGAGCAGCTGACTCGGGGCTTCTGGCTCACTCAGGCCTGGGGGAGGGAGGGGTATGGATGCGGGGCGAGCTTCCGGCGGCAGAAGCAGGCGTGAGGTTGCAGCAGTCTGAGGTGCGCCGTGTGTTCTCCCGGGGAAGTTGTCCCTGGATCACCGGTCCCTGGCAGTGGGGGGTTGCACAGGCTCCCGGGAAGGGCCGTGTGGATAGTGACCTGTGCTCGCACACAGGTTTCTTGGTGGCGGCAGCAGCAGGCTTAGCGACTCATGCCCGTCTGTGGGGTCCGCGTTGATAACCGTGGCTTACGCCCGTCTCTGGAGCTCGTTTAGCGGGCGCTCTGAATCCCCTCTCCTCATGCACCGGGAAACAAAGAGGCAAGAAAAAGGCTCTTGCCTGTTCGGCAGCTCCAGACCTTTTCCCGGACTCCCTCCCGGCTAGCTGTGGTTCACTAGCCCCCTTCAGGCTGTGTTTACGCCGCCAACCCCAGTCGTCTCCCTGGGATCCGACCGAGGCCCGAGCCTCAGTTCCCAGCCCCCGCCTGCTCCGGCGGGTGAGCAGACAAGCCTCTCGGGCTGTTAAGTGCTGCTCAGCACCGGTCCTCTCTTCGGGAATCTCTCCGCTTTGCCTTCTGCACCCCTGTGGCTGCGCTCTCCTCCGTGGCTCTGAAGCTTCCCCCCTCTGCCACCTGCAGTGTCCGCCCATGAAGGGGCTTCCTAGTGTGTGGAAACCTTTCCTCCTTCACATCTCCCTCCCACTGGTGCAGGTCCCGTCCTTATTCTTTTGTACCTGTTACTTCTTTTTACTTTTGCCCTACCCAGGTACGTGGGGAGTTTCTTGCCTTTTGGGTGGTCTGAATTCTTCTGCCAGCGTTCAGTGGGAGTTCCATTGGAGCAGTTCCCCGTGTAGATGTATTTCTGATGTATCTGTGGGGAGAAAGGTTATCTCTGCGTCTTACTCTTACGCCCTCTTGGCCAGACCCCTCCCTTTTTTTCTTGATGAGTCTGGCTACTGGTTTATCAATTTGGTTTATCTTCTCAAAGAACCAGCTTTTAGTTTTATTGATCTTTGCTATTGTTTCCTTCATTTCTTTTTCATGTAGTTCTGATCTGGTCTTTATGATTGTTTTGCTTCTGCTATCTTTGGGATATTTTTGTTCTTCTTTGACTTATTGCTTTAGGTACAAGGTTAGGTTGTTTATTCGAGATGTTTCCTGTTTTCTGAGGTAGGCTTGTATTTCTATAAACTTCACTCTTAGAACTGCTTTTGCTTCATCCCACAGGTTTTGGGTCGTCGTGTCTCCATTGTCATTTGTTTCTAGGTATTTTTTGATTTCCCCTTTGATTTCTTCGTGATCACTTGGTTATTAACTAGTGTATTAAGTAGTGTATCATTTTGGATGATCTGTCCATTGGTGAAAGTGGGGTGTTAAAGTCCCCTACTATGATTGTGTTACTGTCGATTTCCCCTTTTATGGCTGTTAGTATTTGCCTTATGTATTGAGGTGCTCCTATGTTGGGTGCATAAATAGTTACAATTGTTCTACCTTCTTCTTGGATCGATCCCTTGATCACTATGTGGTGTCCTTCTTTGTCTCTTGAAATAGTCTTTATTTTAAAGTCAATTTTGTCTGATACGAGAATTGCTACTCCAGCTTTCTTTTGATTTCCATTTGCGTGGAATATCTTTTTCCATCCGCTCACTTTCCGTCTGTATGAGCCCCTAGGTCTGAAGTGGGTCTCTTGTAGACAGCATATATACGCGTCTTGTTTTTGTATCCATTCAGCCAGTCTGTGTCTTTTGGTGGGAGCATTTAGTCCATTTACATTTCAGGTAATTATGGATATGTATGTTCCTATTCCCATTTTCTTAAATGTTTTGGGTTTGTTATTGTAGGTGTTTTCCTTCTCTTGTGTTTCTTGCCTAGAGAAGTTCCTTTAGCATTTGTTGTAAAGCTGGTTTGGTGGTGCTGAGCTCTCTCAGCTTTTGCTTGTCCGTAAAGGTTTTAATTTCTCCATCAGATCTGAATGAGATCCTTGCTGGGTAGAGTCATCTTGGTTGTACGTTTTTCTCCATCACTTTTAGTATATCCTGCCACTCCCTTCTGGCTTGCAGTGTTTCTGCTGAAAGATCAGCTGTTAACCTTATGGGGATTCCCTTGTGTGTTATTTGTTGTTTTTCCCTTGCTGCTTTTAACATGTTTTCTTTATATTTAATTTTTGATAATTTGATTAATATGTGTCTTGGCGTGTTTCTCCTTGGATTTATCCTGTATGCGGCTCTCTGTGCTTCCAGAACTTGACTAACTATTTCCTTTCCCATATTAGGGAAGTTTTCAACTATAATCTCTTCAAATATTTTCTCAGTCCCTTTCTTTTTCTCTTCTTCTTCTGGGACCCCTATAATTCGAATGTTGGTGCGTTTAATGTTGTCCCAGAGGTCTCTGAGGCTGTCCTCAGTTCTTTTCATTCTTTTTTCTTTCTTCTCTTCTGCAGTCGTTATGTCCGCTATTTTATCTTCCAGGTCACTTGCCCGTTCTTCTGCCTCAGTTATTCTGCTATTGATCCCTTCTAGAATATTTTAAATTTCATTTATTGTGTTTTTCATCGTTGCTTGGTTCCTCTTTCGTTCTTCTACGTCCTTGTTACATGGTTCTTGCATTTTGCCTATTCCATGTCCAGGATTTTGGATCATCGTTACTATCATTATTCTGAATTCTTTCTCAGGTAGACTGCCTATTTCCTCTTCATTTGTTAGGTCTGGTGTGTTTTTGCCTTGCTCCTTCATCTGCTGTGTGTTTTTCTGTCTTCTCATTTTGCTTATCTGACTGTGTTTGGGGTCTCCTTTTCACAGGCTGCAGGTTCGTAGTTCCTGTTGGTCTTGGTATCTGTCCCCAGTGGCGGAGGTTGGCTCAGTGGGTTGTGTAGGCTTCCTGGTGGAGGGGACTAGTGCCTGTGTTCTGGTGGATGAGTCTGGATCTTGTCTTTCCGGTGGGCACGTCCACGTCTGGTAGTGTGTTTTGGGGTGTCTGTGGCCTTATTATGATTTTTGGCAGCCTCTCTGCTAATGGATGGGGCTGTGTTCCTGTCTTGCTAGTTGTTTGGCATAGGGTGTCCAGCACTGTAGCTTGCTGGTCGTTGAGTGAAGCTGGGTCTTGGTGTTGAGACGGAGATCTCTGAGAGATTGTTGCCGTTTGGTATTACGTGGAGCTGGGGAGGTCTCTTGTGGACCCGTGACCTGAAGTTGGCCCTCCCACATCAGAGGCACATCCCTGATGCCTGGCTGGAGCACCGAGAGCCTTTCATCCACACGGCTCAGAACAAAAGGGAGAAAAAATAGAAAGAAAGAAATAAAGAGGATAAAATAAAATAAAATAAGAGAAAATAAAATAAAGTTAGTATAATAAAAATAAGAAAAATATTATTTAAAAAATTATTAATAAAAGATTATTAATTTTTTAAAATAAATTTTTAAATTTTTTAAAATAAAGAATACGAAATAATTATTTAAAAAAATTTATTAAGAAAAAAGATTTTTAATTGTTTCAAATAAATATAAGAAAAATATTATTATGAAATTACGTAGAAAAAATTTTTTTTAGTTCTTTAAAACAAAAAATAAAAAAAACTTCTTAAGAAAAAATGTATTTCATTTTTTTAAATGAAAATAAGAAAAAAATCATTAAGAAAAAATTATGGAAAAAAAAAAGTTTTGAGTTAAAACAAAGAAACAAAAAAAACTCCCAAAATAACAGATGGACCGAACCCTAGGACAAATGGTGAAAGCAAAGCTATACAGACAAAATCTCACACAAAAGCATACACATATACACTCACAAAAAGAGCAAAAGGAGAAAAAATAACATATCCTGCTCCCAAAGTCCACCTCCTCAATTTGGGGTGATTCGTTGTCTATTCAGGTATTCAACAGATGCAGGTACATCAAGTTGTTTGTGGAGCTTTAATGCACTTCTTCTGAGGCTGCTGGGAGAAATTTCCCTTTCTCTTCTTTGTTCGCACAGCTCCCGGGTTTCAGCTTTGGATTTGGACCCACCTCTGCGTGTAGGTCCCCTGAGGGCATCTGTTCATCGCTCACACAGGACGGGGTTAAAGGAGCAGCTGACTCGGGGCTTCTGGCTCACTCAGGCCTGGGGGAGGGAGGGGTATGGATGCGGGGCGAGCTTCCGGCGGCAGAAGCAGGCGTGAGGTTGCAGCAGTCTGAGGTGCGCCGTGTGTTCTCCCGGGGAAGTTGTCCCTGGATCACCGGTCCCTGGCAGTGGGGGGTTGCACAGGCTCCCGGGAAGGGCCGTGTGGATAGTGACCTGTGCTCGCACACAGGTTTCTTGGTGGCGGCAGCAGCAGGCTTAGCGACTCATGCCCGTCTGTGGGGTCCGCGTTGATAACCGTGGCTTACGCCCGTCTCTGGAGCTCGTTTAGCGGGCGCTCTGAATCCCCTCTCCTCATGCACCGGGAAACAAAGAGGCAAGAAAAAGGCTCTTGCCTGTTCGGCAGCTCCAGACCTTTTCCCGGACTCCCTCCCGGCTAGCTGTGGTTCACTAGCCCCCTTCAGGCTGTGTTTACGCCGCCAACCCCAGTCGTCTCCCTGGGATCCGACCGAGGCCCGAGCCTCAGTTCCCAGCCCCCGCCTGCTCCGGCGGGTGAGCAGACAAGCCTCTCGGGCTGTTAAGTGCTGCTCAGCACCGGTCCTCTCTTCGGGAATCTCTCCGCTTTGCCTTCTGCACCCCTGTGGCTGCGCTCTCCTCCGTGGCTCTGAAGCTTCCCCCCTCTGCCACCTGCAGTGTCCGCCCATGAAGGGGCTTCCTAGTGTGTGGAAACCTTTCCTCCTTCACATCTCCCTCCCACTGGTGCAGGTCCCGTCCTTATTCTTTTGTACCTGTTACTTCTTTTTACTTTTGCCCTACCCAGGTACGTGGGGAGTTTCTTGCCTTTTGGGTGGTCTGAATTCTTCTGCCAGCGTTCAGTGGGAGTTCCATTGGAGCAGTTCCCCGTGTAGATGTATTTCTGATGTATCTGTGGGGAGAAAGGTTATCTCTGCGTCTTACTCTTACGCCCTCTTGGCCAGACCCCTCCCTTTTTTTCTTGATGAGTCTGGCTACTGGTTTATCAATTTGGTTTATCTTCTCAAAGAACCAGCTTTTAGTTTTATTGATCTTTGCTATTGTTTCCTTCATTTCTTTTTCATGTAGTTCTGATCTGGTCTTTATGATTGTTTTGCTTCTGCTATCTTTGGGATATTTTTGTTCTTCTTTGACTTATTGCTTTAGGTACAAGGTTAGGTTGTTTATTCGAGATGTTTCCTGTTTTCTGAGGTAGGCTTGTATTGCTATAAACTTCACTCTTAGAACTGCTTTTGCTTCATCCCACAGGTTTTGGGTCGTCGTGTCTCCATTGTCATTTGTTTCTAGGTATTTTTTGATTTCCCCTTTGATTTCTTCGTGATCACTTGGTTATTAACTAGTGTATTAAGTAGTGTATCATTTTGGATGATCTGTCCATTGGTGAAAGTGGGGTGTTAAAGTCCCCTACTATGATTGTGTTACTGTCGATTTCCCCTTTTATGGCTGTTAGTATTTGCCTTATGTATTGAGGTGCTCCTATGTTGGGTGCATAAATAGTTACAATTGTTCTACCTTCTTCTTGGATCGATCCCTTGATCACTATGTGGTGTCCTTCTTTGTCTCTTGAAATAGTCTTTATTTTAAAGTCAATTTTGTCTGATACGAGAATTGCTACTCCAGCTTTCTTTTGATTTCCATTTGCGTGGAATATCTTTTTCCATCCGCTCACTTTCCGTCTGTATGAGCCCCTAGGTCTGAAGTGGGTCTCTTGTAGACAGCATATATACGCGTCTTGTTTTTGTATCCATTCAGCCAGTCTGTGTCTTTTGGTGGGAGCATTTAGTCCATTTACATTTCAGGTAATTATGGATATGTATGTTCCTATTCCCATTTTCTTAAATGTTTTGGGTTTGTTATTGTAGGTGTTTTCTTTCTCTTGTGTTTCTTGCCTAGAGAAGTTCCTTTAGCATTTGTTGTAAAGCTGGTTTGGTGGTGCTGAGCTCTCTCAGCTTTTGCTTGTCCGTAAAGGTTTTAATTTCTCCATCAGATCTGAATGAGATCCTTGCTGGGTAGAGTCATCTTGGTTGTACGTTTTTCTCCATCACTTTTAGTATATCCTGCCACTCCCTTCTGGCTTGCAGAGTTTCTGCTGAAAGATCAGCTGTTAACCTTATGGGGATTCCCTTGTGTGTTATTTGTTGTTTTTCCCTTGCTGCTTTTAACATGTTTTCTTTATATTTAATTTTTGATAATTTGATTAATATGTGTCTTGGCGTGTTTCTCCTTGGATTTATCCTGTATGCGGCTCTCTGTGCTTCCAGAACTTGACTAACTATTTCCTTTCCCATATTAGGGAAGTTTTCAACTATAATCTCTTCAAATATTTTCTCAGTCCCTTTCTTTTTCTCTTCTTCTTCTGGGACCCCTATAATTCGAATGTTGGTGCGTTTAATGTTGTCCCAGAGGTCTCTGAGGCTGTCCTCAGTTCTTTTCATTCTTTTTTCTTTCTTCTCTTCTGCAGTCGTTATGTCCGCTATTTTATCTTCCAGGTCACTTGCCCGTTCTTCTGCCTCAGTTATTCTGCTATTGATCCCTTCTAGAATATTTTAAATTTCATTTATTGTGTTTTTCATCGTTGCTTGGTTCCTCTTTCGTTCTTCTACGTCCTTGTTAAATGGTTCTTGCATTTTGCCTATTCCATGTCCAGGATTTTGGATCATCGTTACTATCATTATTCTGAATTCTTTCTCAGGTAGACTGCCTATTTCCTCTTCATTTGTTAGGTCTGGTGTGTTTTTACCTTGCTCCTTCATCTGCTGTGTGTTTTTCTGTCTTCTCATTTTGCTTATCTGACTGTGTTTGGGGTCTCCTTTTCACAGGCTGCAGGTTCGTAGTTCCTGTTGGTCTTGGTATCTGTCCCCAGTGGCGGAGGTTGGCTCAGTGGGTTGTGTAGGCTTCCTGGTGGAGGGGACTAGTGCCTGTGTTCTGGTGGATGAGTCTGGATCTTGTCTTTCCGGTGGGCACGTCCACGTCTGGTAGTGTGTTTTGGGGTGTCTGTGGCCTTATTATGATTTTTGGCAGCCTCTCTGCTAATGGATGGGGCTGTGTTCCTGTCTTGCTAGTTGTTTGGCATAGGGTGTCCAGCACTGTAGCTTGCTGGTCGTTGAGTGAAGCTGGGTCTTGGTGTTGAGACGGAGATCTCTGAGAGATTTTTGCCGTTTGGTATTACGTGGAGCTGGGGAGGTCTCTTGTGGACCCGTGACCTGAAGTTGGCCCTCCCACATCAGAGGCACATCCCTGATGCCTGGCTGGAGCACCGAGAGCCTTTCATCCACACGGCTCAGAACAAAAGGGAGAAAAAATAGAAAGAAAGAAATAAAGAGGATAAAATAAAATAAAATAAGAGAAAATAAAATAAAGTTAGTATAATAAAAATAAGAAAAATATTATTTAAAAAATTATTAATAAAAGATTATTAATTTTTTAAAATAAATTTTTAAATTTTTTAAAATAAAGAATACGAAATAATTATTTAAAAAAATTTATTAAGAAAAAAGATTTTTAATTGTTTCAAATAAATATAAGAAAAATATTATTATGAAATTACGTAGAAAACATTTTTTTTAGTTCTTTAAAACAAAAAATAAAAAAAACTTCTTAAGAAAAAATGTATTTCATTTTTTTAAATGAAAATAAGAAAAAAATCATTAAGAAAAAATTATGGAAAAAAAAAAGTTTTGAGTTAAAACAAAGAAACAAAAAAAACTCCCAAAATAACAGATGGACCGAACCCTAGGACAAATGGTGAAAGCAAAGCTATACAGACAAAATCTCACACAAAAGCATACACATATACACTCACAAAAAGAGCAAAAGGAGAAAAAATAACATATCCTGCTCCCAAAGTCCACCTCCTCAATTTGGGGTGATTCGTTGTCTATTCAGGTATTCAACAGATGCAGGTACATCAAGTTGTTTGTGGAGCTTTAATGCACTTCTTCTGAGGCTGCTGGGAGAAATTTCCCTTTCTCTTCTTTGTTCGCACAGCTCCCGGGTTTCAGCTTTGGATTTGGACCCACCTCTGCGTGTAGGTCCCCTGAGGGCATCTGTTCATCGCTCACACAGGACGGGGTTAAAGGAGCAGCTGACTCGGGGCTTCTGGCTCACTCAGGCCTGGGGGAGGGAGGGGTATGGATGCAGGGCGAGCTTCCGGCGGCAGAAGCAGGCGTGAGGTTGCAGCAGTCTGAGGTGCGCCGTGTGTTCTCCCGGGGAAGTTGTCCCTGGATCACCGGTCCCTGGCAGTGGGGGGTTTCACAGGCTCCCGGGAAGGGCCGTGTGGATAGTGACCTGTGCTCGCACACAGGTTTCTTGGTGGCGGCAGCAGCAGGCTTAGCGACTCATGCCCGTCTGTGGGGTCCGCGTTGATAACCGTGGCTTACGCCCGTCTCTGGAGCTCGTTTAGCGGGCGCTCTGAATCCCCTCTCCTCATGCACCGGGAAACAAAGAGGCAAGAAAAAGGCTCTTGCCTGTTCGGCAGCTCCAGACCTTTTCCCGGACTCCCTCCCGGCTAGCTGTGGTTCACTAGCCCCCTTCAGGCTGTGTTTACGCCGCCAACCCCAGTCGTCTCCCTGGGATCCGACCGAGGCCCGAGCCTCAGTTCCCAGCCCCCGCCTGCTCCGGCGGGTGAGCAGACAAGCCTCTCGGGCTGTTAAGTGCTGCTCAGCACCGGTCCTCTCTTCGGGAATCTCTCCGCTTTGCCTTCTGCACCCCTGTGGCTGCGCTCTCCTCCGTGGCTCTGAAGCTTCCCCCCTCTGCCACCTGCAGTGTCCGCCCATGAAGGGGCTTCCTAGTGTGTGGAAACCTTTCCTCCTTCACATCTCCCTCCCACTGGTGCAGGTCCCGTCCTTATTCTTTTGTACCTGTTACTTCTTTTTACTTTTGCCCTACCCAGGTACGTGGGGAGTTTCTTGCCTTTTGGGTGGTCTGAATTCTTCTGCCAGCGTTCAGTGGGAGTTCCATTGGAGCAGTTCCCCGTGTAGATGTATTTCTGATGTATCTGTGGGGAGAAAGGTTATCTCTGCGTCTTACTCTTACGCCCTCTTGCCCAGACCCCTCCCTTTTTTTCTTGATGAGTCTGGCTACTGGTTTATCAATTTGGTTTATCTTCTCAAAGAACCAGCTTTTAGTTTTATTGATCTTTGCTATTGTTTCCTTCATTTCTTTTTCATGTAGTTCTGATCTGGTCTTTATGATTGTTTTGCTTCTGCTATCTTTGGGATATTTTTGTTCTTCTTTGACTTATTGCTTTAAGTACAAGGTTAGGTTGTTTATTCGAGATGTTTCCTGTTTTCTGAGGTAGGCTTGTATTGCTATAAACTTCACTCTTAGAACTGCTTTTGCTTCATCCCACAGGTTTTGGGTCGTCGTGTCTCCATTGTCATTTGTTTCTAGGTATTTTTTGATTTCCCCTTTGATTTCTTCGTGATCACTTGGTTATTAACTAGTGTATTAAGTAGTGTATCATTTTGGATGATCTGTCCATTGGTGAAAGTGGGGTGTTAAAGTCCCCTACTATGATTGTGTTACTGTCGATTTCCCCTTTTATGGCTGTTAGTATTTGCCTTATGTATTGAGGTGCTCCTATGTTGGGTGCATAAATAGTTACAATTGTTCTACCTTCTTCTTGGATCGATCCCTTGATCACTATGTGGTGTCCTTCTTTGTCTCTTGAAATAGTCTTTATTTTAAAGTCAATTTTGTCTGATACGAGAATTGCTACTCCAGCTTTCTTTTGATTTCCATTTGCGTGGAATATCTTTTTCCATCCGCTCACTTTCCGTCTGTATGAGCCCCTAGGTCTGAAGTGGGTCTCTTGTAGACAGCATATATACGCGTCTTGTTTTTGTATCCATTCAGCCAGTCTGTGTCTTTTGGTGGGAGCATTTAGTCCATTTACATTTCAGGTAATTATGGATATGTATGTTCCTATTCCCATTTTCTTAAATGTTTTGGGTTTGTTATTGTAGGTGTTTTCCTTCTCTTGTGTTTCTTGCCTAGAGAAGTTCCTTTAGCATTTGTTGTAAAGCTGGTTTGGTGGTGCTGAGCTCTCTCAGCTTTTGCTTGTCCGTAAAGGTTTTAATTTCTCCATCAGATCTGAATGAGATCCTTGCTGGGTAGAGTCATCTTGGTTGTACGTTTTTCTCCATCACTTTTAGTATATCCTGCCACTCCCTTCTGGCTTGCAGTGTTTCTGCTGAAAGATCTGCTGTTAACCTTATGGGGATTCCCTTGTGTGTTATTTGTTGTTTTTCCCTTGCTGCTTTTAACATGTTTTCTTTATATTTAATTTTTGATAATTTGATTAATATGTGTCTTGGCGTGTTTCTCCTTGGATTTATCCTGTATGCGGCTCTCTGTGCTTCCAGAACTTGACTAACTATTTCCTTTCCCATATTAGGGAAGTTTTCAACTATAATCTCTTCAAATATTTTCTCAGTCCCTTTCTTTTTCTCTTCTTCTTCTGGGACCCTTATAATTCGAATGTTGGTGCGTTTAATGTTGTCCCAGAGGTCTCTGAGGCTGTCCTCAGTTCTTTTCATTCTTTTTTCTTTCTTCTCTTCTGCAGTCGTTATGTCCGCTATTTTATCTTCCAGGTCACTTGCCCGTTCTTCTGCCTCAGTTATTCTGCTATTGATCCCTTCTAGAATATTTTAAATTTCATTTATTGTGTTTTTCATCGTTGCTTGGTTCCTCTTTCGTTCTTCTACGTCCTTGTTAAATGGTTCTTGCATTTTGCCTATTCCATGTCCAGGATTTTGGATCATCGTTACTATCATTATTCTGAATTCTTTCTCAGGTAGACTGCCTATTTCCTCTTCATTTGTTAGGTCTGGTGTGTTTTTGCCTTGCTCCTTCATCTGCTGTGTGTTTTTCTGTCTTCTCATTTTGCTTATCTGACTGTGTTTGGGGTCTCCTTTTCACAGGCTGCAGGTTCGTAGTTCCTGTTGGTCTTGGTATCTGTCCCCAGTGGCGGAGGTTGGCTCAGTGGGTTGTGTAGGCTTCCTGGTGGAGGGGACTAGTGCCTGTGTTCTGGTGGATGAGTCTGGATCTTGTCTTTCCGGTGGGCACGTCCACGTCTGGTAGTGTGTTTTGGGGTGTCTGTGGCCTTATTATGATTTTTGGCAGCCTCTCTGCTAATGGATGGGGCTGTGTTCCTGTCTTGCTAGTTGTTTGGCATAGGGTGTCCAGCACTGTAGCTTGCTGGTCGTTGAGTGAAGCTGGGTCTTGGTGTTGAGACGGAGATCTCTGAGAGATTGTTGCCGTTTGGTATTACGTGGAGCTGGGGAGGTCTCTTGTGGACCCGTGACCTGAAGTTGGCCCTCCCACATCAGAGGCACATCCCTGATGCCTGGCTGGAGCACCGAGAGCCTTTCATCCACACGGCTCAGAACAAAAGGGAGAAAAAATAGAAAGAAAGAAATAAAGAGGATAAAATAAAATAAAATAAGAGAAAATAAAATAAAGTTAGTATAATAAAAATAAGAAAAATATTATTTAAAAAATTATTAATAAAAGATTATTAATTTTTTAAAATAAATTTTTAAATTTTTTAAAATAAAGAATACGAAATAATTATTTAAAAAAATTTATTAAGAAAAAAGATTTTTAATTGTTTCAAATAAATATAAGAAAAATATTATTATGAAATTACGTAGAAAAAATTTTTTTTAGTTCTTTAAAACAAAAAATAAAAAAAACTTCTTAAGAAAAAATGTATTTCATTTTTTTAAATGAAAATAAGAAAAAAATCATTAAGAAAAAATTATGGAAAAAAAAAAGTTTTGAGTTAAAACAAAGAAACAAAAAAAACTCCCAAAATAACAGATGGACCGAACCCTAGGACAAATGGTGAAAGCAAAGCTATACAGACAAAATCTCACACAAAAGCATACACATATACACTCACAAAAAGAGCAAAAGGAGAAAAAATAACATATCCTGCTCCCAAAGTCCACCTCCTCAATTTGGGGTGATTCGTTGTCTATTCAGGTATTCAACAGATGCAGGTACATCAAGTTGTTTGTGGAGCTTTAATGCACTTCTTCTGAGGCTGCTGGGAGAAATTTCCCTTTCTCTTCTTTGTTCGCACAGCTCCCGGGTTTCAGCTTTGGATTTGGACCCACCTCTGCGTGTAGGTCCCCTGAGGGCATCTGTTCATCGCTCACACAGGACGGGGTTAAAGGAGCAGCTGACTCGGGGCTTCTGGCTCACTCAGGCCTGGGGGAGGGAGGGGTATGGATGCGGGGCGAGCTTCCGGCGGCAGAAGCAGGCGTGAGGTTGCAGCAGTCTGAGGTGCGCCGTGTGTTCTCCCGGGGAAGTTGTCCCTGGATCACCGGTCCCTGGCAGTGGGGGGTTGCACAGGCTCCCGGGAAGGGCCGTGTGGATAGTGACCTGTGCTCGCACACAGGTTTCTTGGTGGCGGCAGCAGCAGGCTTAGCGACTCATGCCCGTCTGTGGGGTCCGCGTTGATAACCGTGGCTTACGCCCGTCTCTGGAGCTCGTTTAGCGGGCGCTCTGAATCCCCTCTCCTCATGCACCGGGAAACAAAGAGGCAAGAAAAAGGCTCTTGCCTGTTCGGCAGCTCCAGACCTTTTCCCGGACTCCCTCCCGGCTAGCTGTGGTTCACTAGCCCCCTTCAGGCTGTGTTTACGCCGCCAACCCCAGTCGTCTCCCTGGGATCCGACCGAGGCCCGAGCCTCAGTTCCCAGCCCCCGCCTGCTCCGGCGGGTGAGCAGACAAGCCTCTCGGGCTGTTAAGTGCTGCTCAGCACCGGTCCTCTCTTCGGGAATCTCTCCGCTTTGCCTTCTGCACCCCTGTGGCTGCGCTCTCCTCCGTGGCTCTGAAGCTTCCCCCCTCTGCCACCTGCAGTGTCCGCCCATGAAGGGGCTTCCTAGTGTGTGGAAACCTTTCCTCCTTCACATCTCCCTCCCACTGGTGCAGGTCCCGTCCTTATTCTTTTGTACCTGTTACTTCTTTTTACTTTTGCCCTACCCAGGTACGTGGGGAGTTTCTTGCCTTTTGGGTGGTCTGAATTCTTCTGCCAGCGTTCAGTGGGAGTTCCATTGGAGCAGTTCCCCGTGTAGATGTATTTCTGATGTATCTGTGGGGAGAAAGGTTATCTCTGCGTCTTACTCTTACGCCCTCTTGGCCAGACCCCTCCCTTTTTTTCTTGATGAGTCTGGCTACTGGTTTATCAATTTGGTTTATCTTCTCAAAGAACCAGCTTTTAGTTTTATTGATCTTTGCTATTGTTTCCTTCATTTCTTTTTCATGTAGTTCTGATCTGGTCTTTATGATTGTTTTGCTTCTGCTATCTTTGGGATATTTTTGTTCTTCTTTGACTTATTGCTTTAGGTACAAGGTTAGGTTGTTTATTCGAGATGTTTCCTGTTTTCTGAGGTAGGCTTGTATTGCTATAAACTTCACTCTTAGAACTGCTTTTGCTTCATCCCACAGGTTTTGGGTCGTCGTGTCTCCATTGTCATTTGTTTCTAGGTATTTTTTGATTTCCCCTTTGATTTCTTCGTGATCACTTGGTTATTAACTAGTGTATTAAGTAGTGTATCATTTTGGATGATCTGTCCATTGGTGAAAGTGGGGTGTTAAAGTCCCCTACTATGATTGTGTTACTGTCGATTTCCCCTTTTATGGCTGTTAGTATTTGCCTTATGTATTGAGGTGCTCCTATGTTGGGTGCATAAATAGTTACAATTGTTCTACCTTCTTCTTGGATCGATCCCTTGATCACTATGTGGTGTCCTTCTTTGTCTCTTGAAATAGTCTTTATTTTAAAGTCAATTTTGTCTGATACGAGAATTGCTACTCCAGCTTTCTTTTGATTTCCATTTGCGTGGAATATCTTTTTCCATCCGCTCACTTTCCGTCTGTATGAGCCCCTAGGTCTGAAGTGGGTCTCTTGTAGACAGCATATATACGCGTCTTGTTTTTGTATCCATTCAGCCAGTCTGTGTCTTTTGGTGGGAGCATTTAGTCCATTTACATTTCAGGTAATTATGGATATGTATGTTCCTATTCCCATTTTCTTAAATGTTTTGGGTTTGTTATTGTAGGTGTTTTCTTTCTCTTGTGTTTCTTGCCTAGAGAAGTTCCTTTAGCATTTGTTGTAAAGCTGGTTTGGTGGTGCTGAGCTCTCTCAGCTTTTGCTTGTCCGTAAAGGTTTTAATTTCTCCATCAGATCTGAATGAGATCCTTGCTGGGTAGAGTCATCTTGGTTGTACGTTTTTCTCCATCACTTTTAGTATATCCTGCCACTCCCTTCTGGCTTGCAGAGTTTCTGCTGAAAGATCAGCTGTTAACCTTATGGGGATTCCCTTGTGTGTTATTTGTTGTTTTTCCCTTGCTGCTTTTAACATGTTTTCTTTATATTTAATTTTTGATAATTTGATTAATATGTGTCTTGGCGTGTTTCTCCTTGGATTTATCCTGTATGCGGCTCTCTGTGCTTCCAGAACTTGACTAACTATTTCCTTTCCCATATTAGGGAAGTTTTCAACTATAATCTCTTCAAATATTTTCTCAGTCCCTTTCTTTTTCTCTTCTTCTTCTGGGACCCCTATAATTCGAATGTTGGTGCGTTTAATGTTGTCCCAGAGGTCTCTGAGGCTGTCCTCAGTTCTTTTCATTCTTTTTTCTTTCTTCTCTTCTGCAGTCGTTATGTCCGCTATTTTATCTTCCAGGTCACTTGCCCGTTCTTCTGCCTCAGTTATTCTGCTATTGATCCCTTCTAGAATATTTTAAATTTCATTTATTGTGTTTTTCATCGTTGCTTGGTTCCTCTTTCGTTCTTCTACGTCCTTGTTAAATGGTTCTTGCATTTTGCCTATTCCATGTCCAGGATTTTGGATCATCGTTACTATCATTATTCTGAATTCTTTCTCAGGTAGACTGCCTATTTCCTCTTCATTTGTTAGGTCTGGTGTGTTTTTACCTTGCTCCTTCATCTGCTGTGTGTTTTTCTGTCTTCTCATTTTGCTTATCTGACTGTGTTTGGGGTCTCCTTTTCACAGGCTGCAGGTTCGTAGTTCCTGTTGGTCTTGGTATCTGTCCCCAGTGGCGGAGGTTGGCTCAGTGGGTTGTGTAGGCTTCCTGGTGGAGGGGACTAGTGCCTGTGTTCTGGTGGATGAGTCTGGATCTTGTCTTTCCGGTGGGCACGTCCACGTCTGGTAGTGTGTTTTGGGGTGTCTGTGGCCTTATTATGATTTTTGGCAGCCTCTCTGCTAATGGATGGGGCTGTGTTCCTGTCTTGCTAGTTGTTTGGCATAGGGTGTCCAGCACTGTAGCTTGCTGGTCGTTGAGTGAAGCTGGGTCTTGGTGTTGAGACGGAGATCTCTGAGAGATTTTTGCCGTTTGGTATTACGTGGAGCTGGGGAGGTCTCTTGTGGACCCGTGACCTGAAGTTGGCCCTCCCACATCAGAGGCACATCCCTGATGCCTGGCTGGAGCACCGAGAGCCTTTCATCCACACGGCTCAGAACAAAAGGGAGAAAAAATAGAAAGAAAGAAATAAAGAGGATAAAATAAAATAAAATAAGAGAAAATAAAATAAAGTTAGTATAATAAAAATAAGAAAAATATTATTTAAAAAATTATTAATAAAAGATTATTAATTTTTTAAAATAAATTTTTAAATTTTTTAAAATAAAGAATACGAAATAATTATTTAAAAAAATTTATTAAGAAAAAAGATTTTTAATTGTTTCAAATAAATATAAGAAAAATATTATTATGAAATTACGTAGAAAACATTTTTTTTAGTTCTTTAAAACAAAAAATAAAAAAAACTTCTTAAGAAAAAATGTATTTCATTTTTTTAAATGAAAATAAGAAAAAAATCATTAAGAAAAAATTATGGAAAAAAAAAAGTTTTGAGTTAAAACAAAGAAACAAAAAAAACTCCCAAAATAACAGATGGACCGAACCCTAGGACAAATGGTGAAAGCAAAGCTATACAGACAAAATCTCACACAAAAGCATACACATATACACTCACAAAAAGAGCAAAAGGAGAAAAAATAACATATCCTGCTCCCAAAGTCCACCTCCTCAATTTGGGGTGATTCGTTGTCTATTCAGGTATTCAACAGATGCAGGTACATCAAGTTGTTTGTGGAGCTTTAATGCACTTCTTCTGAGGCTGCTGGGAGAAATTTCCCTTTCTCTTCTTTGTTCGCACAGCTCCCGGGTTTCAGCTTTGGATTTGGACCCACCTCTGCGTGTAGGTCCCCTGAGGGCATCTGTTCATCGCTCACACAGGACGGGGTTAAAGGAGCAGCTGACTCGGGGCTTCTGGCTCACTCAGGCCTGGGGGAGGGAGGGGTATGGATGCAGGGCGAGCTTCCGGCGGCAGAAGCAGGCGTGAGGTTGCAGCAGTCTGAGGTGCGCCGTGTGTTCTCCCGGGGAAGTTGTCCCTGGATCACCGGTCCCTGGCAGTGGGGGGTTTCACAGGCTCCCGGGAAGGGCCGTGTGGATAGTGACCTGTGCTCGCACACAGGTTTCTTGGTGGCGGCAGCAGCAGGCTTAGCGACTCATGCCCGTCTGTGGGGTCCGCGTTGATAACCGTGGCTTACGCCCGTCTCTGGAGCTCGTTTAGCGGGCGCTCTGAATCCCCTCTCCTCATGCACCGGGAAACAAAGAGGCAAGAAAAAGGCTCTTGCCTGTTCGGCAGCTCCAGACCTTTTCCCGGACTCCCTCCCGGCTAGCTGTGGTTCACTAGCCCCCTTCAGGCTGTGTTTACGCCGCCAACCCCAGTCGTCTCCCTGGGATCCGACCGAGGCCCGAGCCTCAGTTCCCAGCCCCCGCCTGCTCCGGCGGGTGAGCAGACAAGCCTCTCGGGCTGTTAAGTGCTGCTCAGCACCGGTCCTCTCTTCGGGAATCTCTCCGCTTTGCCTTCTGCACCCCTGTGGCTGCGCTCTCCTCCGTGGCTCTGAAGCTTCCCCCCTCTGCCACCTGCAGTGTCCGCCCATGAAGGGGCTTCCTAGTGTGTGGAAACCTTTCCTCCTTCACATCTCCCTCCCACTGGTGCAGGTCCCGTCCTTATTCTTTTGTACCTGTTACTTCTTTTTACTTTTGCCCTACCCAGGTACGTGGGGAGTTTCTTGCCTTTTGGGTGGTCTGAATTCTTCTGCCAGCGTTCAGTGGGAGTTCCATTGGAGCAGTTCCCCGTGTAGATGTATTTCTGATGTATCTGTGGGGAGAAAGGTTATCTCTGCGTCTTACTCTTACGCCCTCTTGCCCAGACCCCTCCCTTTTTTTCTTGATGAGTCTGGCTACTGGTTTATCAATTTGGTTTATCTTCTCAAAGAACCAGCTTTTAGTTTTATTGATCTTTGCTATTGTTTCCTTCATTTCTTTTTCATGTAGTTCTGATCTGGTCTTTATGATTGTTTTGCTTCTGCTATCTTTGGGATATTTTTGTTCTTCTTTGACTTATTGCTTTAAGTACAAGGTTAGGTTGTTTATTCGAGATGTTTCCTGTTTTCTGAGGTAGGCTTGTATTGCTATAAACTTCACTCTTAGAACTGCTTTTGCTTCATCCCACAGGTTTTGGGTCGTCGTGTCTCCATTGTCATTTGTTTCTAGGTATTTTTTGATTTCCCCTTTGATTTCTTCGTGATCACTTGGTTATTAACTAGTGTATTAAGTAGTGTATCATTTTGGATGATCTGTCCATTGGTGAAAGTGGGGTGTTAAAGTCCCCTACTATGATTGTGTTACTGTCGATTTCCCCTTTTATGGCTGTTAGTATTTGCCTTATGTATTGAGGTGCTCCTATGTTGGGTGCATAAATAGTTACAATTGTTCTACCTTCTTCTTGGATCGATCCCTTGATCACTATGTGGTGTCCTTCTTTGTCTCTTGAAATAGTCTTTATTTTAAAGTCAATTTTGTCTGATACGAGAATTGCTACTCCAGCTTTCTTTTGATTTCCATTTGCGTGGAATATCTTTTTCCATCCGCTCACTTTCCGTCTGTATGAGCCCCTAGGTCTGAAGTGGGTCTCTTGTAGACAGCATATATACGCGTCTTGTTTTTGTATCCATTCAGCCAGTCTGTGTCTTTTGGTGGGAGCATTTAGTCCATTTACATTTCAGGTAATTATGGATATGTATGTTCCTATTCCCATTTTCTTAAATGTTTTGGGTTTGTTATTGTAGGTGTTTTCCTTCTCTTGTGTTTCTTGCCTAGAGAAGTTCCTTTAGCATTTGTTGTAAAGCTGGTTTGGTGGTGCTGAGCTCTCTCAGCTTTTGCTTGTCCGTAAAGGTTTTAATTTCTCCATCAGATCTGAATGAGATCCTTGCTGGGTAGAGTCATCTTGGTTGTACGTTTTTCTCCATCACTTTTAGTATATCCTGCCACTCCCTTCTGGCTTGCAGTGTTTCTGCTGAAAGATCTGCTGTTAACCTTATGGGGATTCCCTTGTGTGTTATTTGTTGTTTTTCCCTTGCTGCTTTTAACATGTTTTCTTTATATTTAATTTTTGATAATTTGATTAATATGTGTCTTGGCGTGTTTCTCCTTGGATTTATCCTGTATGCGGCTCTCTGTGCTTCCAGAACTTGACTAACTATTTCCTTTCCCATATTAGGGAAGTTTTCAACTATAATCTCTTCAAATATTTTCTCAGTCCCTTTCTTTTTCTCTTCTTCTTCTGGGACCCTTATAATTCGAATGTTGGTGCGTTTAATGTTGTCCCAGAGGTCTCTGAGGCTGTCCTCAGTTCTTTTCATTCTTTTTTCTTTCTTCTCTTCTGCAGTCGTTATGTCCGCTATTTTATCTTCCAGGTCACTTGCCCGTTCTTCTGCCTCAGTTATTCTGCTATTGATCCCTTCTAGAATATTTTAAATTTCATTTATTGTGTTTTTCATCGTTGCTTGGTTCCTCTTTCGTTCTTCTACGTCCTTGTTAAATGGTTCTTGCATTTTGCCTATTCCATGTCCAGGATTTTGGATCATCGTTACTATCATTATTCTTAATTCTTTCTCAGGTAGACTGCCTATTTCCTCTTCATTTGTTAGGTCTGGTGTGTTTTTACCTTGCTCCTTCATCTGCTGTGTGTTTTTCTGTCTTCTCATTTTGCTTATCTGACTGTGTTTGGGGTCTCCTTTTCACAGGCTGCAGGTTCGTAGTTCCTGTTGGTCTTGGTATCTGTCCCCAGTGGCGGAGGTTGGCTCAGTGGGTTGTGTAGGCTTCCTGGTGGAGGGGACTAGTGCCTGTGTTCTGGTGGATGAGTCTGGATCTTGTCTTTCCGGTGGGCACGTCCACGTCTGGTAGTGTGTTTTGGGGTGTCTGTGGCCTTATTATGATTTTTGGCAGCCTCTCTGCTAATGGATGGGGCTGTGTTCCTGTCTTGCTAGTTGTTTGGCATAGGGTGTCCAGCACTGTAGCTTGCTGGTCGTTGAGTGAAGCTGGGTCTTGGTGTTGAGACGGAGATCTCTGAGAGATTTTTGCCGTTTGGTATTACGTGGAGCTGGGGAGGTCTCTTGTGGACCCGTGACCTGAAGTTGGCCCTCCCACATCAGAGGCACATCCCTGATGCCTGGCTGGAGCACCGAGAGCCTTTCATCCACACGGCTCAGAACAAAAGGGAGAAAAAATAGAAAGAAAGAAATAAAGAGGATAAAATAAAATAAAATAAGAGAAAATAAAATAAAGTTAGTATAATAAAAATAAGAAAAATATTATTTAAAAAATTATTAATAAAAGATTATTAATTTTTTAAAATAAATTTTTAAATTTTTTAAAATAAAGAATACGAAATAATTATTTAAAAAAATTTATTAAGAAAAAAGATTTTTAATTGTTTCAAATAAATATAAGAAAAATATTATTATGAAATTACGTAGAAAAAATTTTTTTTAGTTCTTTAAAACAAAAAATAAAAAAAACTTCTTAAGAAAAAATGTATTTCATTTTTTTAAATGAAAATAAGAAAAAAATCATTAAGAAAAAATTATGGAAAAAAAAAAGTTTTGAGTTAAAACAAAGAAACAAAAAAAACTCCCAAAATAACAGATGGACCGAACCCTAGGACAAATGGTGAAAGCAAAGCTATACAGACAAAATCTCACACAAAAGCATACACATATACACTCACAAAAAGAGCAAAAGGAGAAAAAATAACATATCCTGCTCCCAAAGTCCACCTCCTCAATTTGGGGTGATTCGTTGTCTATTCAGGTATTCAACAGATGCAGGTACATCAAGTTGTTTGTGGAGCTTTAATGCACTTCTTCTGAGGCTGCTGGGAGAAATTTCCCTTTCTCTTCTTTGTTCGCACAGCTCCCGGGTTTCAGCTTTGGATTTGGACCCACCTCTGCGTGTAGGTCCCCTGAGGGCATCTGTTCATCGCTCACACAGGACGGGGTTAAAGGAGCAGCTGACTCGGGGCTTCTGGCTCACTCAGGCCTGGGGGAGGGAGGGGTATGGATGCAGGGCGAGCTTCCGGCGGCAGAAGCAGGCGTGAGGTTGCAGCAGTCTGAGGTGCGCCGTGTGTTCTCCCGGGGAAGTTGTCCCTGGATCACCGGTCCCTGGCAGTGGGGGGTTTCACAGGCTCCCGGGAAGGGCCGTGTGGATAGTGACCTGTGCTCGCACACAGGTTTCTTGGTGGCGGCAGCAGCAGGCTTAGCGACTCATGCCCGTCTGTGGGGTCCGCGTTGATAACCGTGGCTTACGCCCGTCTCTGGAGCTCGTTTAGCGGGCGCTCTGAATCCCCTCTCCTCATGCACCGGGAAACAAAGAGGCAAGAAAAAGGCTCTTGCCTGTTCGGCAGCTCCAGACCTTTTCCCGGACTCCCTCCCGGCTAGCTGTGGTTCACTAGCCCCCTTCAGGCTGTGTTTACGCCGCCAACCCCAGTCGTCTCCCTGGGATCCGACCGAGGCCCGAGCCTCAGTTCCCAGCCCCCGCCTGCTCCGGCGGGTGAGCAGACAAGCCTCTCGGGCTGTTAAGTGCTGCTCAGCACCGGTCCTCTCTTCGGGAATCTCTCCGCTTTGCCTTCTGCACCCCTGTGGCTGCGCTCTCCTCCGTGGCTCTGAAGCTTCCCCCCTCTGCCACCTGCAGTGTCCGCCCATGAAGGGGCTTCCTAGTGTGTGGAAACCTTTCCTCCTTCACATCTCCCTCCCACTGGTGCAGGTCCCGTCCTTATTCTTTTGTACCTGTTACTTCTTTTTACTTTTGCCCTACCCAGGTACGTGGGGAGTTTCTTGCCTTTTGGGTGGTCTGAATTCTTCTGCCAGCGTTCAGTGGGAGTTCCATTGGAGCAGTTCCCCGTGTAGATGTATTTCTGATGTATCTGTGGGGAGAAAGGTTATCTCTGCGTCTTACTCTTACGCCCTCTTGCCCAGACCCCTCCCTTTTTTTCTTGATGAGTCTGGCTACTGGTTTATCAATTTGGTTTATCTTCTCAAAGAACCAGCTTTTAGTTTTATTGATCTTTGCTATTGTTTCCTTCATTTCTTTTTCATGTAGTTCTGATCTGGTCTTTATGATTGTTTTGCTTCTGCTATCTTTGGGATATTTTTGTTCTTCTTTGACTTATTGCTTTAAGTACAAGGTTAGGTTGTTTATTCGAGATGTTTCCTGTTTTCTGAGGTAGGCTTGTATTGCTATAAACTTCACTCTTAGAACTGCTTTTGCTTCATCCCACAGGTTTTGGGTCGTCGTGTCTCCATTGTCATTTGTTTCTAGGTATTTTTTGATTTCCCCTTTGATTTCTTCGTGATCACTTGGTTATTAACTAGTGTATTAAGTAGTGTATCATTTTGGATGATCTGTCCATTGGTGAAAGTGGGGTGTTAAAGTCCCCTACTATGATTGTGTTACTGTCGATTTCCCCTTTTATGGCTGTTAGTATTTGCCTTATGTATTGAGGTGCTCCTATGTTGGGTGCATAAATAGTTACAATTGTTCTACCTTCTTCTTGGATCGATCCCTTGATCACTATGTGGTGTCCTTCTTTGTCTCTTGAAATAGTCTTTATTTTAAAGTCAATTTTGTCTGATACGAGAATTGCTACTCCAGCTTTCTTTTGATTTCCATTTGCGTGGAATATCTTTTTCCATCCGCTCACTTTCCGTCTGTATGAGCCCCTAGGTCTGAAGTGGGTCTCTTGTAGACAGCATATATACGCGTCTTGTTTTTGTATCCATTCAGCCAGTCTGTGTCTTTTGGTGGGAGCATTTAGTCCATTTACATTTCAGGTAATTATGGATATGTATGTTCCTATTCCCATTTTCTTAAATGTTTTGGGTTTGTTATTGTAGGTGTTTTCCTTCTCTTGTGTTTCTTGCCTAGAGAAGTTCCTTTAGCATTTGTTGTAAAGCTGGTTTGGTGGTGCTGAGCTCTCTCAGCTTTTGCTTGTCCGTAAAGGTTTTAATTTCTCCATCAGATCTGAATGAGATCCTTGCTGGGTAGAGTCATCTTGGTTGTACGTTTTTCTCCATCACTTTTAGTATATCCTGCCACTCCCTTCTGGCTTGCAGTGTTTCTGCTGAAAGATCTGCTGTTAACCTTATGGGGATTCCCTTGTGTGTTATTTGTTGTTTTTCCCTTGCTGCTTTTAACATGTTTTCTTTATATTTAATTTTTGATAATTTGATTAATATGTGTCTTGGCGTGTTTCTCCTTGGATTTATCCTGTATGCGGCTCTCTGTGCTTCCAGAACTTGACTAACTATTTCCTTTCCCATATTAGGGAAGTTTTCAACTATAATCTCTTCAAATATTTTCTCAGTCCCTTTCTTTTTCTCTTCTTCTTCTGGGACCCTTATAATTCGAATGTTGGTGCGTTTAATGTTGTCCCAGAGGTCTCTGAGGCTGTCCTCAGTTCTTTTCATTCTTTTTTCTTTCTTCTCTTCTGCAGTCGTTATGTCCGCTATTTTATCTTCCAGGTCACTTGCCCGTTCTTCTGCCTCAGTTATTCTGCTATTGATCCCTTCTAGAATATTTTAAATTTCATTTATTGTGTTTTTCATCGTTGCTTGGTTCCTCTTTCGTTCTTCTACGTCCTTGTTAAATGGTTCTTGCATTTTGCCTATTCCATGTCCAGGATTTTGGATCATCGTTACTATCATTATTCTTAATTCTTTCTCAGGTAGACTGCCTATTTCCTCTTCATTTGTTAGGTCTGGTGTGTTTTTACCTTGCTCCTTCATCTGCTGTGTGTTTTTCTGTCTTCTCATTTTGCTTATCTGACTGTGTTTGGGGTCTCCTTTTCACAGGCTGCAGGTTCGTAGTTCCTGTTGGTCTTGGTATCTGTCCCCAGTGGCGGAGGTTGGCTCAGTGGGTTGTGTAGGCTTCCTGGTGGAGGGGACTAGTGCCTGTGTTCTGGTGGATGAGTCTGGATCTTGTCTTTCCGGTGGGCACGTCCACGTCTGGTAGTGTGTTTTGGGGTGTCTGTGGCCTTATTATGATTTTTGGCAGCCTCTCTGCTAATGGATGGGGCTGTGTTCCTGTCTTGCTAGTTGTTTGGCATAGGGTGTCCAGCACTGTAGCTTGCTGGTCGTTGAGTGAAGCTGGGTCTTGGTGTTGAGACGGAGATCTCTGAGAGATTTTTGCCGTTTGGTATTACGTGGAGCTGGGGAGGTCTCTTGTGGACCCGTGACCTGAAGTTGGCCCTCCCACATCAGAGGCACATCCCTGATGCCTGGCTGGAGCACCGAGAGCCTTTCATCCACACGGCTCAGAACAAAAGGGAGAAAAAATAGAAAGAAAGAAATAAAGAGGATAAAATAAAATAAAATAAGAGAAAATAAAATAAAGTTAGTATAATAAAAATAAGAAAAATATTATTTAAAAAATTATTAATAAAAGATTATTAATTTTTTAAAATAAATTTTTAAATTTTTTAAAATAAAGAATACGAAATAATTATTTAAAAAAATTTATTAAGAAAAAAGATTTTTAATTGTTTCAAATAAATATAAGAAAAATATTATTATGAAATTACGTAGAAAAAATTTTTTTTAGTTCTTTAAAACAAAAAATAAAAAAAACTTCTTAAGAAAAAATGTATTTCATTTTTTTAAATGAAAATAAGAAAAAAATCATTAAGAAAAAATTATGGAAAAAAAAAAGTTTTGAGTTAAAACAAAGAAACAAAAAAAACTCCCAAAATAACAGATGGACCGAACCCTAGGACAAATGGTGAAAGCAAAGCTATACAGACAAAATCTCACACAAAAGCATACACATATACACTCACAAAAAGAGCAAAAGGAGAAAAAATAACATATCCTGCTCCCAAAGTCCACCTCCTCAATTTGGGGTGATTCGTTGTCTATTCAGGTATTCAACAGATGCAGGTACATCAAGTTGTTTGTGGAGCTTTAATGCACTTCTTCTGAGGCTGCTGGGAGAAATTTCCCTTTCTCTTCTTTGTTCGCACAGCTCCCGGGTTTCAGCTTTGGATTTGGACCCACCTCTGCGTGTAGGTCCCCTGAGGGCATCTGTTCATCGCTCACACAGGACGGGGTTAAAGGAGCAGCTGACTCGGGGCTTCTGGCTCACTCAGGCCTGGGGGAGGGAGGGGTATGGATGCAGGGCGAGCTTCCGGCGGCAGAAGCAGGCGTGAGGTTGCAGCAGTCTGAGGTGCGCCGTGTGTTCTCCCGGGGAAGTTGTCCCTGGATCACCGGTCCCTGGCAGTGGGGGGTTTCACAGGCTCCCGGGAAGGGCCGTGTGGATAGTGACCTGTGCTCGCACACAGGTTTCTTGGTGGCGGCAGCAGCAGGCTTAGCGACTCATGCCCGTCTGTGGGGTCCGCGTTGATAACCGTGGCTTACGCCCGTCTCTGGAGCTCGTTTAGCGGGCGCTCTGAATCCCCTCTCCTCATGCACCGGGAAACAAAGAGGCAAGAAAAAGGCTCTTGCCTGTTCGGCAGCTCCAGACCTTTTCCCGGACTCCCTCCCGGCTAGCTGTGGTTCACTAGCCCCCTTCAGGCTGTGTTTACGCCGCCAACCCCAGTCGTCTCCCTGGGATCCGACCGAGGCCCGAGCCTCAGTTCCCAGCCCCCGCCTGCTCCGGCGGGTGAGCAGACAAGCCTCTCGGGCTGTTAAGTGCTGCTCAGCACCGGTCCTCTCTTCGGGAATCTCTCCGCTTTGCCTTCTGCACCCCTGTGGCTGCGCTCTCCTCCGTGGCTCTGAAGCTTCCCCCCTCTGCCACCTGCAGTGTCCGCCCATGAAGGGGCTTCCTAGTGTGTGGAAACCTTTCCTCCTTCACATCTCCCTCCCACTGGTGCAGGTCCCGTCCTTATTCTTTTGTACCTGTTACTTCTTTTTACTTTTGCCCTACCCAGGTACGTGGGGAGTTTCTTGCCTTTTGGGTGGTCTGAATTCTTCTGCCAGCGTTCAGTGGGAGTTCCATTGGAGCAGTTCCCCGTGTAGATGTATTTCTGATGTATCTGTGGGGAGAAAGGTTATCTCTGCGTCTTACTCTTACGCCCTCTTGCCCAGACCCCTCCCTTTTTTTCTTGATGAGTCTGGCTACTGGTTTATCAATTTGGTTTATCTTCTCAAAGAACCAGCTTTTAGTTTTATTGATCTTTGCTATTGTTTCCTTCATTTCTTTTTCATGTAGTTCTGATCTGGTCTTTATGATTGTTTTGCTTCTGCTATCTTTGGGATATTTTTGTTCTTCTTTGACTTATTGCTTTAGGTACAAGGTTAGGTTGTTTATTCGAGATGTTTCCTGTTTTCTGAGGTAGGCTTGTATTGCTATAAACTTCACTCTTAGAACTGCTTTTGCTTCATCCCACAGGTTTTGGGTCGTCGTGTCTCCATTGTCATTTGTTTCTAGGTATTTTTTGATTTCCCCTTTGATTTCTTCGTGATCACTTGGTTATTAACTAGTGTATTAAGTAGTGTATCATTTTGGATGATCTGTCCATTGGTGAAAGTGGGGTGTTAAAGTCCCCTACTATGATTGTGTTACTGTCGATTTCCCCTTTTATGGCTGTTAGTATTTGCCTTATGTATTGAGGTGCTCCTATGTTGGGTGCATAAATAGTTACAATTGTTCTACCTTCTTCTTGGATCGATCCCTTGATCACTATGTGGTGTCCTTCTTTGTCTCTTGAAATAGTCTTTATTTTAAAGTCAATTTTGTCTGATACGAGAATTGCTACTCCAGCTTTCTTTTGATTTCCATTTGCGTGGAATATCTTTTTCCATCCGCTCACTTTCCGTCTGTATGAGCCCCTAGGTCTGAAGTGGGTCTCTTGTAGACAGCATATATACGCGTCTTGTTTTTGTATCCATTCAGCCAGTCTGTGTCTTTTGGTGGGAGCATTTAGTCCATTTACATTTCAGGTAATTATGGATATGTATGTTCCTATTCCCATTTTCTTAAATGTTTTGGGTTTGTTATTGTAGGTGTTTTCCTTCTCTTGTGTTTCTTGCCTAGAGAAGTTCCTTTAGCATTTGTTGTAAAGCTGGTTTGGTGGTGCTGAGCTCTCTCAGCTTTTGCTTGTCCGTAAAGGTTTTAATTTCTCCATCAGATCTGAATGAGATCCTTGCTGGGTAGAGTCATCTTGGTTGTACGTTTTTCTCCATCACTTTTAGTATATCCTGCCACTCCCTTCTGGCTTGCAGAGTTTCTGCTGAAAGATCAGCTGTTAACCTTATGGGGATTCCCTTGTGTGTTATTTGTTGTTTTTCCCTTGCTGCTTTTAACATGTTTTCTTTATATTTAATTTTTGATAATTTGATTAATATGTGTCTTGGCGTGTTTCTCCTTGGATTTATCCTGTATGGGGCTCTCTGTGCTTCCAGAACTTGACTAACTATTTCCTTTCCCATATTAGGGAAGTTTTCAACTATAATCTCTTCAAATATTTTCTCAGTCCCTTTCTTTTTCTCTTCTTCTTCTGGGACCCCTATAATTCGAATGTTGGTGCGTTTAATGTTGTCCCAGAGGTCTCTGAGGCTGTCCTCAGTTCTTTTCATTCTTTTTTCTTTCTTCTCTTCTGCAGTCGTTATGTCCGCTATTTTATCTTCCAGGTCACTTGCCCGTTCTTCTGCCTCAGTTATTCTGCTATTGATCCCTTCTAGAATATTTTAAATTTCATTTATTGTGTTTTTCATCGTTGCTTGGTTCCTCTTTCGTTCTTCTACGTCCTTGTTAAATGGTTCTTGCATTTTGCCTATTCCATGTCCAGGATTTTGGATCATCGTTACTATCATTATTCTGAATTCTTTCTCAGGTAGACTGCCTATTTCCTCTTCATTTGTTAGGTCTGGTGTGTTTTTACCTTGCTCCTTCATCTGCTGTGTGTTTTTCTGTCTTCTCATTTTGCTTATCTGACTGTGTTTGGGGTCTCCTTTTCACAGGCTGCAGGTTCGTAGTTCCTGTTGGTCTTGGTATCTGTCCCCAGTGGCGGAGGTTGGCTCAGTGGGTTGTGTAGGCTTCCTGGTGGAGGGGACTAGTGCCTGTGTTCTGGTGGATGAGTCTGGATCTTGTCTTTCCGGTGGGCACGTCCACGTCTGGTAGTGTGTTTTGGGGTGTCTGTGGCCTTATTATGATTTTTGGCAGCCTCTCTGCTAATGGATGGGGCTGTGTTCCTGTCTTGCTAGTTGTTTGGCATAGGGTGTCCAGCACTGTAGCTTGCTGGTCGTTGAGTGAAGCTGGGTCTTGGTGTTGAGACGGAGATCTCTGAGAGATTTTTGCCGTTTGGTATTACGTGGAGCTGGGGAGGTCTCTTGTGGACCCGTGACCTGAAGTTGGCCCTCCCACATCAGAGGCACATCCCTGATGCCTGGCTGGAGCACCGAGAGCCTTTCATCCACACGGCTCAGAACAAAAGGGAGAAAAAATAGAAAGAAAGAAATAAAGAGGATAAAATAAAATAAAATAAGAGAAAATAAAATAAAGTTAGTATAATAAAAATAAGAAAAATATTATTTAAAAAATTATTAATAAAAGATTATTAATTTTTTAAAATAAATTTTTAAATTTTTTAAAATAAAGAATACGAAATAATTATTTAAAAAAATTTATTAAGAAAAAAGATTTTTAATTGTTTCAAATAAATATAAGAAAAATATTATTATGAAATTACGTAGAAAAAATTTTTTTTAGTTCTTTAAAACAAAAAATAAAAAAAACTTCTTAAGAAAAAATGTATTTCATTTTTTTAAATGAAAATAAGAAAAAAATCATTAAGAAAAAATTATGGAAAAAAAAAAGTTTTGAGTTAAAACAAAGAAACAAAAAAAACTCCCAAAATAACAGATGGACCGAACCCTAGGACAAATGGTGAAAGCAAAGCTATACAGACAAAATCTCACACAAAAGCATACACATATACACTCACAAAAAGAGGAAAAGGAGAAAAAATAACATATCCTGCTCCCAAAGTCCACCTCCTCAATTTGGGGTGATTCGTTGTCTATTCAGGTATTCAACAGATGCAGGTACATCAAGTTGTTTGTGGAGCTTTAATGCACTTCTTCTGAGGCTGCTGGGAGAAATTTCCCTTTCTCTTCTTTGTTCGCACAGCTCCCGGGTTTCAGCTTTGGATTTGGACCCACCTCTGCGTGTAGGTCCCCTGAGGGCATCTGTTCATCGCTCACACAGGACGGGGTTAAAGGAGCAGCTGACTCGGGGCTTCTGGCTCACTCAGGCCTGGGGGAGGGAGGGGTATGGATGCAGGGCGAGCTTCCGGCGGCAGAAGCAGGCGTGAGGTTGCAGCAGTCTGAGGTGCGCCGTGTGTTCTCCCGGGGAAGTTGTCCCTGGATCACCGGTCCCTGGCAGTGGGGGGTTGCACAGGCTCCCGGGAAGGGCCGTGTGGATAGTGACCTGTGCTCGCACACAGGTTTCTTGGTGGCGGCAGCAGCAGGCTTAGCGACTCATGCCCGTCTGTGGGGTCCGCGTTGATAACCGTGGCTTACGCCCGTTTCTGGAGCTCGTTTAGCGGGCGCTCTGAATCCCCTCTCCTCATGCACTGGGAAACAAAGAGGCAAGAAAAAGGCTCTTGCCTGTTCGGCAGCTCCAGACCTTTTCCCGGACTCCCTCCCGGCTAGCTGTGGTTCACTAGCCCCCTTCAGGCTGTGTTTACGCCGCCAACCCCAGTCGTCTCCCTGGGATCCGACCGAGGCCCGAGCCTCAGTTCCCAGCCCCCGCCTGCTCCGGCGGGTGAGCAGACAAGCCTCTCGGGCTGTTAAGTGCTGCTCAGCACCGGTCCTCTCTTCGGGAATCTCTCCGCTTTGCCTTCTGCACCCCTGTGGCTGCGCTCTCCTCCGTGGCTCTGAAGCTTCCCCCCTCTGCCACCTGCAGTGTCCGCCCATGAAGGGGCTTCCTAGTGTGTGGAAACCTTTCCTCCTTCACATCTCCCTCCCACTGGTGCAGGTCCCGTCCTTATTCTTTTGTACCTGTTACTTCTTTTTACTTTTGCCCTACCCAGGTACGTGGGGAGTTTCTTGCCTTTTGGGTGGTCTGAATTCTTCTGCCAGCGTTCAGTGGGAGTTCCATTGGAGCAGTTCCCCGTGTAGATGTATTTCTGATGTATCTGTGGGGAGAAAGGTTATCTCTGCGTCTTACTCTTACGCCCTCTTGCCCAGACCCCTCCCTTTTTTTCTTGATGAGTCTGGCTACTGGTTTACCAATTTGGTTTATCTTCTCAAAGAACCAGCTTTTAGTTTTGTTGATCTTTGCTATTGTTTCCTTCATTTCTTTTTCATGTAGTTCTGATCTGGTCTTTATGATTGTTTTGCTTCTGCTATCTTTGGGATATTTTTGTTCTTCTTTGACTTATTGCTTTAGGTACAAGGTTAGGTTGTTTATTCGAGATGTTTCCTGTTTTCTGAGGTAGGCTTGTATTGCTATAAACTTCACTCTTAGAACTGCTTTTGCTTCATCCCACAGGTTTTGGGTCGTCGTGTCTCCATTGTCATTTGTTTCTAGGTATTTTTTGATTTCCCCTTTGATTTCTTCGTGATCACTTGGTTATTAACTAGTGTATTAAGTAGTGTATCATTTTGGATGATCTGTCCATTGGTGAAAGTGGGGTGTTAAAGTCCCCTACTATGATTGTGTTACTGTCGATTTCCCCTTTTATGGCTGTTAGTATTTGCCTTATGTATTGAGGTGCTCCTATGTTGGGTGCATAAATAGTTACAATTGTTCTACCTTCTTCTTGGATCGATCCCTTGATCACTATGTGGTGTCCTTCTTTGTCTCTTGAAATAGTCTTTATTTTAAAGTCAATTTTGTCTGATACGAGAATTGCTACTCCAGCTTTCTTTTGATTTCCATTTGCGTGGAATATCTTTTTCCATCCGCTCACTTTCCGTCTGTATGAGCCCCTAGGTCTGAAGTGGGTCTCTTGTAGACAGCATATATACGCGTCTTGTTTTTGTATCCATTCAGCCAGTCTGTGTCTTTTGGTGGGAGCATTTAGTCCATTTACATTTCAGGTAATTATGGATATGTATGTTCCTATTCCCATTTTCTTAAATGTTTTGGGTTTGTTATTGTAGGTGTTTTCCTTCTCTTGTGTTTCTTGCCTAGAGAAGTTCCTTTAGCATTTGTTGTAAAGCTGGTTTGGTGGTGCTGAGCTCTCTCAGCTTTTGCTTGTCCGTAAAGGTTTTAATTTCTCCATCAGATCTGAATGAGATCCTTGCTGGGTAGAGTCATCTTGGTTGTACGTTTTTCTCCATCACTTTTAGTATATCCTGCCACTCCCTTCTGGCTTGCAGTGTTTCTGCTGAAAGATCAGCTGTTAACCTTATGGGGATTCCCTTGTGTGTTATTTGTTGTTTTTCCCTTGCTGCTTTTAACATGTTTTCTTTATATTTAATTTTTGATAATTTGATTAATATGTGTCTTGGCGTGTTTCTCCTTGGATTTATCCTGTATGCGGCTCTCTGTGCTTCCAGAACTTGACTAACTATTTCCTTTCCCATATTAGGGAAGTTTTCAACTATAATCTCTTCAAATATTTTCTCAGTCCCTTTCTTTTTCTCTTCTTCTTCTGGGACCCCTATAATTCGAATGTTGGTGTGTTTAATGTTGTCCCAGAGGTCTCTGAGGCTGTCCTCAGTTCTTTTCATTCTTTTTTCTTTCTTCTCTTCTGCAGTCGTTATGTCCGCTATTTTATCTTCCAGGTCACTTGCCTGTTCTTCTGCCTCAGTTATTCTGCTATTGATCCCTTCTAGAATATTTTAAATTTCATTTATTGTGTTTTTCATCGTTGCTTGGTTCCTCTTTCGTTCTTCTACGTCCTTGTTAAATGGTTCTTGCATTTTGCCTATTCCATGTCCAGGATTTTGGATCATCGTTACTATCATTATTCTTAATTCTTTCTCAGGTAGACTGCCTATTTCCTCTTCATTTGTTAGGTCTGGTGTGTTTTTACCTTGCTCCTTCATTTGCTGTGTGTTTTTCTGTCTTCTCATTTTGCTTATCTGACTGTGTTTGGGGTCTCCTTTTCACAGGCTGCAGGTTCGTAGTTCCTGTTGGTCTTGGTATCTGTCCCCAGTGGCGGAGGTTGGCTCAGTGGGTTGTGTAGGCTTCCTGGTGGAGGGGACTAGTGCCTGTGTTCTGGTGGATGAGTCTGGATCTTGTCTTTCCGGTGGGCACGTCCACGTCTGGTAGTGTGTTTTGGGGTGTCTGTGGCCTTATTATGATTTTTGGCAGCCTCTCTGCTAATGGATGGGGCTGTGTTCCTGTCTTGCTAGTTGTTTGGCATAGGGTGTCCAGCACTGTAGCTTGCTGGTCGTTGAGTGAAGCTGGGTCTTGGTGTTGAGACGGAGATCTCTGAGAGATTGTTGCCGTTTGGTATTACGTGGAGCTGGGGAGGTCTCTTGTGGACCCGTGACCTGAAGTTGGCCCTCCCACATCAGAGGCACATCCCTGATGCCTGGCTGGAGCACCGAGAGCCTTTCATCCACACGGCTCAGAACAAAAGGGAGAAAAAATAGAAAGAAAGAAATAAAGAGGATAAAATAAAATAAAATAAGAGAAAATAAAATAAAGTTAGTATAATAAAAATAAGAAAAATATTATTTAAAAAATTATTAATAAAAGATTATTAATTTTTTAAAATAAATTTTTAAATTTTTTAAAATAAAGAATACGAAATAATTATTTAAAAAAATTTATTAAGAAAAAAGATTTTTAATTGTTTCAAATAAATATAAGAAAAATATTATTATGAAATTACGTAGAAAAAATTTTTTTTAGTTCTTTAAAACAAAAAATAAAAAAAACTTCTTAAGAAAAAATGTATTTCATTTTTTTAAATGAAAATAAGAAAAAAATCATTAAGAAAAAATTATGGAAAAAAAAAAAGTTTTGAGTTAAAACAAAGAAACAAAAAAAACTCCCAAAAAAACAGATGGACCGAACCCTAGGACAAATGGTGAAAGCAAAGCTATACAGACAAAATCTCACACAAAAGCATACACATATACACTCACAAAAAGAGCAAAAGGAGAAAAAAATAACATATCCTGCTCCCAAAGTCCACCTCCTCAATTTGGGGTGATTCGTTGTCTATTCAGGTATTCAACAGATGCAGGTACATCAAGTTGTTTGTGGAGCTTTAATGCACTTCTTCTGAGGCTGCTGGGAGAAATTTCCCTTTCTCTTCTTTGTTCGCACAGCTCCCGGGTTTCAGCTTTGGATTTGGACCCACCTCTGCGTGTAGGTCCCCTGAGGGCATCTGTTCATCGCTCACACAGGACGGGGTTAAAGGAGCAGCTGACTCGGGGCTTCTGGCTCACTCAGGCCTGGGGGAGGGAGGGGTATGGATGCGGGGCGAGCTTCCGGCGGCAGAAGCAGGCGTGAGGTTGCAGCAGTCTGAGGTGCGCCGTGTGTTCTCCCGGGGAAGTTGTCCCTGGATCACCGGTCCCTGGCAGTGGGGGGTTGCACAGGCTCCCGGGAAGGGCCGTGTGGATAGTGACCTGTGCTCGCACACAGGTTTCTTGGTGGCGGCAGCAGCAGGCTTAGCGACTCATGCCCGTCTGTGGGGTCCGCGTTGATAACCGTGGCTTATGCCCGTCTCTGGAGCTCGTTTAGCGGGCGCTCTGAATCCCCTCTCCTCATGCACCGGGAAACAAAGAGGCAAGAAAAAGGCTCTTGCCTGTTCGGCAGCTCCAGACCTTTTCCCGGACTCCCTCCCGGCTAGCTGTGGTTCACTAGCCCCCTTCAGGCTGTGTTTACGCCGCCAACCCCAGTCGTCTCCCTGGGATCCGACCGAGGCCCGAGCCTCAGTTCCCAGCCCCCGCCTGCTCCGGCGGGTGAGCAGACAAGCCTCTCGGGCTGTTAAGTGCTGCTCAGCACCGGTCCTCTCTTCGGGAATCTCTCCGCTTTGCCTTCTGCACCCCTGTGGCTGCGCTCTCCTCCGTGGCTCTGAAGCTTCCCCCCTCTGCCACCTGCAGTGTCCGCCCATGAAGGGGCTTCCTAGTGTGTGGAAACCTTTCCTCCTTCACATCTCCCTCCCACTGGTGCAGGTCCCGTCCTTATTCTTTTGTACCTGTTACTTCTTTTTACTTTTGCCCTACCCAGGTACGTGGGGAGTTTCTTGCCTTTTGGGTGGTCTGAATTCTTCTGCCAGCGTTCAGTGGGAGTTCCATT
Source organism: Eschrichtius robustus (assembly GCF_028021215.1). NCBI lineage: Eukaryota > Metazoa > Chordata > Mammalia > Artiodactyla > Eschrichtiidae > Eschrichtius > Eschrichtius robustus. The sequence continues at coordinate 140,783,769 of NC_090824.1, read as the reverse complement.
GGAGCAGTTCCCCGTGTAGATGTATTTCTGATGTATCTGTGGGGAGAAAGGTTATCTCTGCGTCTTACTCTTACGCCCTCTTGCCCAGACCCCTCCCTTTTTTTCTTGATGAGTCTGGCTACTGGTTTATCAATTTGGTTTATCTTCTCAAAGAACCAGCTTTTAGTTTTGTTGATCTTTGCTATTGTTTCCTTCATTTCTTTTTCATGTAGTTCTGATCTGGTCTTTATGATTGTTTTGCTTCTGCTATCTTTGGGATATTTTTGTTCTTCTTTGACTTATTGCTTTAGGTACAAGGTTAGGTTGTTTATTCGAGATGTTTCCTGTTTTCTGAGGTAGGCTTGTATTGCTATAAACTTCACTCTTAGAACTGCTTTTGCTTCATCCCACAGGTTTTGGGTCGTCGTGTCTCCATTGTCATTTGTTTCTAGGTATTTTTTGATTTCCCCTTTGATTTCTTCGTGATCACTTGGTTATTAACTAGTGTATTAAGTAGTGTATCATTTTGGATGATCTGTCCATTGGTGAAAGTGGGGTGTTAAAGTCCCCTACTATGATTGTGTTACTGTCGATTTCCCCTTTTATGGCTGTTAGTATTTGCCTTATGTATTGAGGTGCTCCTATGTTGGGTGCATAAATAGTTATAATTGTTCTACCTTCTTCTTGGATCGATCCCTTGATCACTATGTGGTGTCCTTCTTTGTCTCTTGAAATAGTCTTTATTTTAAAGTCAATTTTGTCTGATACGAGAATTGCTACTCCAGCTTTCTTTTGATTTCCATTTGCGTGGAATATCTTTTTCCATCCGCTCACTTTCCGTCTGTATGAGCCCCTAGGTCTGAAGTGGGTCTCTTGTAGACAGCATATATACGCGTCTTGTTTTTGTATCCATTCAGCCAGTCTGTGTCTTTTGGTGGGAGCATTTAGTCCATTTACATTTCAGGTAATTATGGATATGTATGTTCCTATTCCCATTTTCTTAAATGTTTTGGGTTTGTTATTGTAGGTGTTTTCCTTCTCTTGTGTTTCTTGCCTAGAGAAGTTCCTTTAGCATTTGTTGTAAAGCTGGTTTGGTAGTGCTGAGCTCTCTCAGCTTTTGCTTGTCCGTAAAGGTTTTAATTTCTCCATCAGATCTGAATGAGATCCTTGCTGGGTAGAGTCATCTTGGTTGTACGTTTTTCTCCATCACTTTTAGTATATCCTGCCACTCCCTTCTGGCTTGCAGAGTTTCTGCTGAAAGATCAGCTGTTAACCTTATGGGGATTCCCTAGTGTGTTATTTGTTGTTTTTCCCTTGCTGCTTTTAACATGTTTTCTTTATATTTAATTTTTGATAATTTGATTAATATGTGTCTTGGCGTGTTTCTCCTTGGATTTATCCTGTATGGGGCTCTCTGTGCTTCCAGAACTTGACTAACTATTTCCTTTCCCATATTAGGGAAGTTTTCAACTATAATCTCTTCAAATATTTTCTCAGTCCCTTTCTTTTTCTCTTCTTCTTCTGGGACCCCTATAATTCGAATGTTGGTGCGTTTAATGTTGTCCCAGAGGTCTCTGAGGCTGTCCTCAGTTCTTTTCATTCTTTTTTCTTTCTTCTCTTCTGCAGTCGTTATGTCCGCTATTTTATCTTCCAGGTCACTTGCCCGTTCTTCTGCCTCAGTTATTCTGCTATTGATCCCTTCTAGAATATTTTAAATTTCATTTATTGTGTTTTTCATCGTTGCTTGGTTCCTCTTTCGTTCTTCTACGTCCTTGTTAAATGGTTCTTGCATTTTGCCTATTCCATGTCCAGGATTTTGGATCATCGTTACTATCATTATTCTGAATTCTTTCTCAGGTAGACTGCCTATTTCCTCTTCATTTGTTAGGTCTGGTGTGTTTTTGCCTTGCTCCTTCATCTGCTGTGTGTTTTTCTGTCTTCTCATTTTGCTTATCTGACTGTGTTTGGGGTCTCCTTTTCACAGGCTGCAGGTTCGTAGTTCCTGTTGGTCTTGGTATCTGTCCCCAGTGGCGGAGGTTGGCTCAGTGGGTTGTGTAGGCTTCCTGGTGGAGGGGACTAGTGCCTGTGTTCTGGTGGATGAGTCTGGATCTTGTCTTTCCGGTGGGCACGTCCACGTCTGGTAGTGTGTTTTGGGGTGTCTGTGGCCTTATTATGATTTTTGGCAGCCTCTCTGCTAATGGATGGGGCTGTGTTCCTGTCTTGCTAGTTGTTTGGCATAGGGTGTCCAGCACTGTAGCTTGCTGGTCGTTGAGTGAAGCTGGGTCTTGGTGTTGAGACGGAGATCTCTGAGAGATTGTTGCCGTTTGGTATTACGTGGAGCTGGGGAGGTCTCTTGTGGACCCGTGACCTGAAGTTGGCCCTCCCACATCAGAGGCACATCCCTGATGCCTGGCTGGAGCACCGAGAGCCTTTCATCCACACGGCTCAGAACAAAAGGGAGAAAAAATAGAAAGAAAGAAATAAAGAGGATAAAATAAAATAAAATAAGAGAAAATAAAATAAAGTTAGTATAATAAAAATAAGAAAAATATTATTTAAAAAATTATTAATAAAAGATTATTAATTTTTTAAAATAAATTTTTAAATTTTTTAAAATAAAGAATACGAAATAATTATTTAAAAAAATTTATTAAGAAAAAAGATTTTTAATTGTTTCAAATAAATATAAGAAAAATATTATTATGAAATTACGTAGAAAAAATTTTTTTTAGTTCTTTAAAACAAAAAATAAAAAAAACTTCTTAAGAAAAAATGTATTTCATTTTTTTAAATGAAAATAAGAAAAAAATCATTAAGAAAAAATTATGGAAAAAAAAAAGTTTTGAGTTAAAACAAAGAAACAAAAAAAACTCCCAAAATAACAGATGGACCGAACCCTAGGACAAATGGTGAAAGCAAAGCTATACAGACAAAATCTCACACAAAAGCATACACATATACACTCACAAAAAGAGGAAAAGGAGAAAAAATAACATATCCTGCTCCCAAAGTCCACCTCCTCAATTTGGGGTGATTCGTTGTCTATTCAGGTATTCAACAGATGCAGGTACATCAAGTTGTTTGTGGAGCTTTAATGCACTTCTTCTGAGGCTGCTGGGAGAAATTTCCCTTTCTCTTCTTTGTTCGCACAGCTCCCGGGTTTCAGCTTTGGATTTGGACCCACCTCTGCGTGTAGGTCCCCTGAGGGCATCTGTTCATCGCTCACACAGGACGGGGTTAAAGGAGCAGCTGACTCGGGGCTTCTGGCTCACTCAGGCCTGGGGGAGGGAGGGGTATGGATGCGGGGCGAGCTTCCGGCGGCAGAAGCAGGCGTGAGGTTGCAGCAGTCTGAGGTGCGCCGTGTGTTCTCCCGGGGAAGTTGTCCCTGGATCACCGGTCCCTGGCAGTGGGGGGTTGCACAGGCTCCCGGGAAGGGCCGTGTGGATAGTGACCTGTGCTCGCACACAGGTTTCTTGGTGGCGGCAGCAGCAGGCTTAGCGACTCATGCCCGTCTGTGGGGTCCGCGTTGATAACCGTGGCTTACGCCCGTCTCTGGAGCTCGTTTAGCGGGCGCTCTGAATCCCCTCTCCTCATGCACCGGGAAACAAAGAGGCAAGAAAAAGGCTCTTGCCTGTTCGGCAGCTCCAGACCTTTTCCCGGACTCCCTCCCGGCTAGCTGTGGTTCACTAGCCCCCTTCAGGCTGTGTTTACGCCGCCAACCCCAGTCGTCTCCCTGGGATCCGACCGAGGCCCGAGCCTCAGTTCCCAGCCCCCGCCTGCTCCGGCGGGTGAGCAGACAAGCCTCTCGGGCTGTTAAGTGCTGCTCAGCACCGGTCCTCTCTTCGGGAATCTCTCCGCTTTGCCTTCTGCACCCCTGTGGCTGCGCTCTCCTCCGTGGCTCTGAAGCTTCCCCCCTCTGCCACCTGCAGTGTCCGCCCATGAAGGGGCTTCCTAGTGTGTGGAAACCTTTCCTCCTTCACATCTCCCTCCCACTGGTGCAGGTCCCGTCCTTATTCTTTTGTACCTGTTACTTCTTTTTACTTTTGCCCTACCCAGGTACGTGGGGAGTTTCTTGCCTTTTGCGTGGTCTGAATTCTTCTGCCAGCGTTCAGTGGGAGTTCCATTGGAGCAGTTCCCCGTGTAGATGTATTTCTGATGTATCTGTGGGGAGAAAGGTTATCTCTGCGTCTTACTCTTACGCCCTCTTGCCCAGACCCCTCCCTTTTTTTCTTGATGAGTCTGGCTACTGGTTTATCAATTTGGTTTATCTTCTCAAAGAACCAGCTTTTAGTTTTATTGATCTTTGCTATTGTTTCCTTCATTTCTTTTTCATGTAGTTCTGATCTGGTCTTTATGATTGTTTTGCTTCTGCTATCTTTGGGATATTTTTGTTCTTCTTTGACTTATTGCTTTAGGTACAAGGTTAGGTTGTTTATTCGAGATGTTTCCTGTTTTCTGAGGTAGGCTTGTATTGCTATAAACTTCACTCTTAGAACTGCTTTTGCTTCATCCCACAGGTTTTGGGTCGTCGTGTCTCCATTGTCATTTGTTTCTAGGTATTTTTTGATTTCCCCTTTGATTTCTTCGTGATCACTTGGTTATTAACTAGTGTATTAAGTAGTGTATCATTTTGGATGATCTGTCCATTGGTGAAAGTGGGGTGTTAAAGTCCCCTACTATGATTGTGTTACTGTCGATTTCCCCTTTTATGGCTGTTAGTATTTGCCTTATGTATTGAGGTGCTCCTATGTTGGGTGCATAAATAGTTACAATTGTTCTACCTTCTTCTTGGATCGATCCCTTGATCACTATGTGGTGTCCTTCTTTGTCTCTTGAAATAGTCTTTATTTTAAAGTCAATTTTGTCTGATACGAGAATTGCTACTCCAGCTTTCTTTTGATTTCCATTTGCGTGGAATATCTTTTTCCATCCGCTCACTTTCCGTCTGTATGAGCCCCTAGGTCTGAAGTGGGTCTCTTGTAGACAGCATATATACGCGTCTTGTTTTTGTATCCATTCAGCCAGTCTGTGTCTTTTGGTGGGAGCATTTAGTCCATTTACATTTCAGGTAATTATGGATATGTATGTTCCTATTCCCATTTTCTTAAATGTTTTGGGTTTGTTATTGTAGGTGTTTTCCTTCTCTTGTGTTTCTTGCCTAGAGAAGTTCCTTTAGCATTTGTTGTAAAGCTGGTTTGGTGGTGCTGAGCTCTCTCAGCTTTTGCTTGTCCGTAAAGGTTTTAATTTCTCCATCAGATCTGAATGAGATCCTTGCTGGGTAGAGTCATCTTGGGTTGTACGTTTTTCTCCATCACTTTTAGTATATCCTGCCACTCCCTTCTGGCTTGCAGAGTTTCTGCTGAAAGATCAGCTGTTAACCTTATGGGGATTCCCTTGTGTGTTATTTGTTGTTTTTCCCTTGCTGCTTTTAACATGTTTTCTTTATATTTAATTTTTGATAATTTGATTAATATGTGTCTTGGCGTGTTTCTCCTTGGATTTATCCTGTATGGGGCTCTCTGTGCTTCCAGAACTTGACTAACTATTTCCTTTCCCATATTAGGGAAGTTTTCAACTATAATCTCTTCAAATATTTTCTCAGTCCCTTTCTTTTTCTCTTCTTCTTCTGGGACCCCTATAATTCGAATGTTGGTGCGTTTAATGTTGTCCCAGAGGTCTCTGAGGCTGTCCTCAGTTCTTTTCATTCTTTTTTCTTTCTTCTCTTCTGCAGTCGTTATGTCCGCTATTTTATCTTCCAGGTCACTTGCCCGTTCTTCTGCCTCAGTTATTCTGCTATTGATCCCTTCTAGAATATTTTAAATTTCATTTATTGTGTTTTTCATCGTTGCTTGGTTCCTCTTTCGTTCTTCTACGTCCTTGTTAAATGGTTCTTGCATTTTGCCTATTCCATGTCCAGGATTTTGGATCATCGTTACTATCATTATTCTGAATTCTTTCTCAGGTAGACTGCCTATTTCCTCTTCATTTGTTAGGTCTGGTGTGTTTTTGCCTTGCTCCTTCATCTGCTGTGTGTTTTTCTGTCTTCTCATTTTGCTTATCTGACTGTGTTTGGGGTCTCCTTTTCACAGGCTGCAGGTTCGTAGTTCCTGTTGGTCTTGGTATCTGTCCCCAGTGGCGGAGGTTGGCTCAGTGGGTTGTGTAGGCTTCCTGGTGGAGGGGACTAGTGCCTGTGTTCTGGTGGATGAGTCTGGATCTTGTCTTTCCGGTGGGCACGTCCACGTCTGGTAGTGTGTTTTGGGGTGTCTGTGGCCTTATTATGATTTTTGGCAGCCTCTCTGCTAATGGATGGGGCTGTGTTCCTGTCTTGCTAGTTGTTTGGCATAGGGTGTCCAGCACTGTAGCTTGCTGGTCGTTGAGTGAAGCTGGGTCTTGGTGTTGAGACGGAGATCTCTGAGAGATTGTTGCCGTTTGGTATTACGTGGAGCTGGGGAGGTCTCTTGTGGACCCGTGACCTGAAGTTGGCCCTCCCACATCAGAGGCACATCCCTGATGCCTGGCTGGAGCACCGAGAGCCTTTCATCCACACGGCTCAGAACAAAAGGGAGAATAAATAGAAAGAAAGAAATAAAGAGGATAAAATAAAATAAAATAAGAGAAAATAAAATAAAGTTAGTATAATAAAAATAAGAAAAATATTATTTAAAAAATTATTAATAAAAGATTATTAATTTTTTAAAATAAATTTTTAAATTTTTTAAAATAAAGAATACGAAATAATTATTTAAAAAAATTTATTAAGAAAAAAGATTTTTAATTGTTTCAAATAAATATAAGAAAAATATTATTATGAAATTACGTAGAAAAAATTTTTTTTAGTTCTTTAAAACAAAAAATAAAAAAAACTTCTTAAGAAAAAATGTATTTCATTTTTTTAAATGAAAATAAGAAAAAAATCATTAAGAAAAAATTATGGAAAAAAAAAAGTTTTGAGTTAAAACAAAGAAACAAAAAAAACTCCCAAAATAACAGATGGACCGAACCCTAGGACAAATGGTGAAAGCAAAGCTATACAGACAAAATCTCACACAAAAGCATACACATATACACTCACAAAAAGAGCAAAAGGAGAAAAAATAACATATCCTGCTCCCAAAGTCCACCTCCTCAATTTGGGGTGATTCGTTGTCTATTCAGGTATTCAACAGATGCAGGTACATCAAGTTGTTTGTGGAGCTTTAATGCACTTCTTCTGAGGCTGCTGGGAGAAATTTCCCTTTCTCTTCTTTGTTCGCACAGCTCCCGGGTTTCAGCTTTGGATTTGGACCCACCTCTGCGTGTAGGTCCCCTGAGGGCATCTGTTCATCGCTCACACAGGACGGGGTTAAAGGAGCAGCTGACTCGGGGCTTCTGGCTCACTCAGGCCTGGGGGAGGGAGGGGTATGGATGCGGGGCGAGCTTCCGGCGGCAGAAGCAGGCGTGAGGTTGCAGCAGTCTGAGGTGCGCCGTGTGTTCTCCCGGGGAAGTTGTCCCTGGATCACCGGTCCCTGGCAGTGGGGGGTTGCACAGGCTCCCGGGAAGGGCCGTGTGGATAGTGACCTGTGCTCGCACACAGGTTTCTTGGTGGCGGCAGCAGCAGGCTTAGCGACTCATGCCCGTCTGTGGGGTCCGCGTTGATAACCGTGGCTTACGCCCGTCTCTGGAGCTCGTTTAGCGGGCGCTCTGAATCCCCTCTCCTCATGCACCGGGAAACAAAGAGGCAAGAAAAAGGCTCTTGCCTGTTCGGCAGCTCCAGACCTTTTCCCGGACTCCCTCCCGGCTAGCTGTGGTTCACTAGCCCCCTTCAGGCTGTGTTTACGCCGCCAACCCCAGTCGTCTCCCTGGGATCCGACCGAGGCCCGAGCCTCAGTTCCCAGCCCCCGCCTGCTCCGGCGGGTGAGCAGACAAGCCTCTCGGGCTGTTAAGTGCTGCTCAGCACCGGTCCTCTCTTCGGGAATCTCTCCGCTTTGCCTTCTGCACCCCTGTGGCTGCGCTCTCCTCCGTGGCTCTGAAGCTTCCCCCCTCTGCCACCTGCAGTGTCCGCCCATGAAGGGGCTTCCTAGTGTGTGGAAACCTTTCCTCCTTCACATCTCCCTCCCACTGGTGCAGGTCCCGTCCTTATTCTTTTGTACCTGTTACTTCTTTTTACTTTTGCCCTACCCAGGTACGTGGGGAGTTTCTTGCCTTTTGGGTGGTCTGAATTCTTCTGCCAGCGTTCAGTGGGAGTTCCATTGGAGCAGTTCCCCGTGTAGATGTATTTCTGATGTATCTGTGGGGAGAAAGGTTATCTCTGCGTCTTACTCTTACGCCCTCTTGCCCAGACCCCTCCCTTTTTTTCTTGATGAGTCTGGCTACTGGTTTATCAATTTGGTTTATCTTCTCAAAGAACCAGCTTTTAGTTTTATTGATCTTTGCTATTGTTTCCTTCATTTCTTTTTCATGTAGTTCTGATCTGGTCTTTATGATTGTTTTGCTTCTGCTATCTTTGGGATATTTTTGTTCTTCTTTGACTTATTGCTTTAGGTACAAGGTTAGGTTGTTTATTCGAGATGTTTCCTGTTTTCTGAGGTAGGCTTGTATTGCTATAAACTTCACTCTTAGAACTGCTTTTGCTTCATCCCACAGGTTTTGGGTCGTCGTGTCTCCATTGTCATTTGTTTCTAGGTATTTTTTGATTTCCCCTTTGATTTCTTCGTGATCACTTGGTTATTAACTAGTGTATTAAGTAGTGTATCATTTTGGATGATCTGTCCATTGGTGAAAGTGGGGTGTTAAAGTCCCCTACTATGATTGTGTTACTGTCGATTTCCCCTTTTATGGCTGTTAGTATTTGCCTTATGTATTGAGGTGCTCCTATGTTGGGTGCATAAATAGTTACAATTGTTCTACCTTCTTCTTGGATCGATCCCTTGATCACTATGTGGTGTCCTTCTTTGTCTCTTGAAATAGTCTTTATTTTAAAGTCAATTTTGTCTGATACGAGAATTGCTACTCCAGCTTTCTTTTGATTTCCATTTGCGTGGAATATCTTTTTCCATCCGCTCACTTTCCGTCTGTATGAGCCCCTAGGTCTGAAGTGGGTCTCTTGTAGACAGCATATATACGCGTCTTGTTTTTGTATCCATTCAGCCAGTCTGTGTCTTTTGGTGGGAGCATTTAGTCCATTTACATTTCAGGTAATTATGGATATGTATGTTCCTATTCCCATTTTCTTAAATGTTTTGGGTTTGTTATTGTAGGTGTTTTCCTTCTCTTGTGTTTCTTGCCTAGAGAAGTTCCTTTAGCATTTGTTGTAAAGCTGGTTTGGTGGTGCTGAGCTCTCTCAGCTTTTGCTTGTCCGTAAAGGTTTTAATTTCTCCATCAGATCTGAATGAGATCCTTGCTGGGTAGAGTCATCTTGGTTGTACGTTTTTCTCCATCACTTTTAGTATATCCTGCCACTCCCTTCTGGCTTGCAGTGTTTCTGCTGAAAGATCAGCTGTTAACCTTATGGGGATTCCCTTGTGTGTTATTTGTTGTTTTTCCCTTGCTGCTTTTAACATGTTTTCTTTATATTTAATTTTTGATAATTTGATTAATATGTGTCTTGGCGTGTTTATCCTTGGATTTATCCTGTATGCGGCTCTCTGTGCTTCCAGAACTTGACTAACTATTTCCTTTCCCATATTAGGGAAGTTTTCAACTATAATCTCTTCAAATATTTTCTCAGTCCCTTTCTTTTTCTCTTCTTCTTCTGGGACCCCTATAATTCGAATGTTGGTGCGTTTAATGTTGTCCCAGAGGTCTCTGAGGCTGTCCTCAGTTCTTTTCATTCTTTTTTCTTTCTTCTCTTCTGCAGTCGTTATGTCCGCTATTTTATCTTCCAGGTCACTTGCCCGTTCTTCTGCCTCAGTTATTCTGCTATTGATCCCTTCTAGAATATTTTAAATTTCATTTATTGTGTTTTTCATCGTTGCTTGGTTCCTCTTTCGTTCTTCTACGTCCTTGTTAAATGGTTCTTGCATTTTGCCTATTCCATGTCCAGGATTTTGGATCATCGTTACTATCATTATTCTGAATTCTTTCTCAGGTAGACTGCCTATTTCCTCTTCATTTGTTAGGTCTGGTGTGTTTTTGCCTTGCTCCTTCATCTGCTGTGTGTTTTTCTGTCTTCTCATTTTGCTTATCTGACTGTGTTTGGGGTCTCCTTTTCACAGGCTGCAGGTTCGTAGTTCCTGTTGGTCTTGGTATCTGTCCCCAGTGGCGGAGGTTGGCTCAGTGGGTTGTGTAGGCTTCCTGGTGGAGGGGACTAGTGCCTGTGTTCTGGTGGATGAGTCTGGATCTTGTCTTTCCGGTGGGCACGTCCACGTCTGGTAGTGTGTTTTGGGGTGTCTGTGGCCTTATTATGATTTTTGGCAGCCTCTCTGCTAATGGATGGGGCTGTGTTCCTGTCTTGCTAGTTGTTTGGCATAGGGTGTCCAGCACTGTAGCTTGCTGGTCGTTGAGTGAAGCTGGGTCTTGGTGTTGAGACGGAGATCTCTGAGAGATTGTTGCCGTTTGGTATTACGTGGAGCTGGGGAGGTCTCTTGTGGACCCGTGACCTGAAGTTGGCCCTCCCACATCAGAGGCACATCCCTGATGCCTGGCTGGAGCACCGAGAGCCTTTCATCCACACGGCTCAGAACAAAAGGGAGAAAAAATAGAAAGAAAGAAATAAAGAGGATAAAATAAAATAAAATAAGAGAAAATAAAATAAAGTTAGTATAATAAAAATAAGAAAAATATTATTTAAAAAATTATTAATAAAAGATTATTAATTTTTTAAAATAAATTTTTAAATTTTTTAAAATAAAGAATACGAAATAATTATTTTAAAAAATTTATTAAGAAAAAAGATTTTTAATTGTTTCAAATAAATATAAGAAAAATATTATTATGAAATTACGTAGAAAAAATTTTTTTTAGTTCTTTAAAACAAAAAATAAAAAAAACTTCTTAAGAAAAAATGTATTTCATTTTTTTAAATGAAAATAAGAAAAAAATCATTAAGAAAAAATTATGGAAAAAAAAAAGTTTTGAGTTAAAACAAAGAAACAAAAAAAACTCCCAAAATAACAGATGGACCGAACCCTAGGACAAATGGTGAAAGCAAAGCTATACAGACAAAATCTCACACAAAAGCATACACATATACACTCACAAAAAGAGCAAAAGGAGAAAAAATAACATATCCTGCTCCCAAAGTCCACCTCCTCAATTTGGGGTGATTCGTTGTCTATTCAGGTATTCAACAGATGCAGGTACATCAAGTTGTTTGTGGAGCTTTAATGCACTTCTTCTGAGGCTGCTGGGAGAAATTTCCCTTTCTCTTCTTTGTTCGCACAGCTCCCGGGTTTCAGCTTTGGATTTGGACCCACCTCTGCGTGTAGGTCCCCTGAGGGCATCTGTTCATCGCTCACACAGGACGGGGTTAAAGGAGCAGCTGACTCGGGGCTTCTGGCTCACTCAGGCCTGGGGGAGGGAGGGGTATGGATGCGGGGCGAGCTTCCGGCGGCAGAAGCAGGCGTGAGGTTGCAGCAGTCTGAGGTGCGCCGTGTGTTCTCCCGGGGAAGTTGTCCCTGGATCACCGGTCCCTGGCAGTGGGGGGTTGCACAGGCTCCCGGGAAGGGCCGTGTGGATAGTGACCTGTGCTCGCACACAGGTTTCTTGGTGGCGGCAGCAGCAGGCTTAGCGACTCATGCCCGTCTGTGGGGTCCGCGTTGATAACCGTGGCTTACGCCCGTCTCTGGAGCTCGTTTAGCGGGCGCTCTGAATCCCCTCTCCTCATGCACCGGGAAACAAAGAGGCAAGAAAAAGGCTCTTGCCTGTTCGGCAGCTCCAGACCTTTTCCCGGACTCCCTCCCGGCTAGCTGTGGTTCACTAGCCCCCTTCAGGCTGTGTTTACGCCGCCAACCCCAGTCGTCTCCCTGGGATCCGACCGAGGCCCGAGCCTCAGTTCCCAGCCCCCGCCTGCTCCGGCGGGTGAGCAGACAAGCCTCTCGGGCTGTTAAGTGCTGCTCAGCACCGGTCCTCTCTTCGGGAATCTCTCCGCTTTGCCTTCTGCACCCCTGTGGCTGCGCTCTCCTCCGTGGCTCTGAAGCTTCCCCCCTCTGCCACCTGCAGTGTCCGCCCATGAAGGGGCTTCCTAGTGTGTGGAAACCTTTCCTCCTTCACATCTCCCTCCCACTGGTGCAGGTCCCGTCCTTATTCTTTTGTACCTGTTACTTCTTTTTACTTTTGCCCTACCCAGGTACGTGGGGAGTTTCTTGCCTTTTGGGTGGTCTGAATTCTTCTGCCAGCGTTCAGTGGGAGTTCCATTGGAGCAGTTCCCCGTGTAGATGTATTTCTGATGTATCTGTGGGGAGAAAGGTTATCTCTGCGTCTTACTCTTACGCCCTCTTGGCCAGACCCCTCCCTTTTTTTCTTGATGAGTCTGGCTACTGGTTTATCAATTTGGTTTATCTTCTCAAAGAACCAGCTTTTAGTTTTATTGATCTTTGCTATTGTTTCCTTCATTTCTTTTTCATGTAGTTCTGATCTGGTCTTTATGATTGTTTTGCTTCTGCTATCTTTGGGATATTTTTGTTCTTCTTTGACTTATTGCTTTAGGTACAAGGTTAGGTTGTTTATTCGAGATGTTTCCTGTTTTCTGAGGTAGGCTTGTATTTCTATAAACTTCACTCTTAGAACTGCTTTTGCTTCATCCCACAGGTTTTGGGTCGTCGTGTCTCCATTGTCATTTGTTTCTAGGTATTTTTTGATTTCCCCTTTGATTTCTTCGTGATCACTTGGTTATTAACTAGTGTATTAAGTAGTGTATCATTTTGGATGATCTGTCCATTGGTGAAAGTGGGGTGTTAAAGTCCCCTACTATGATTGTGTTACTGTCGATTTCCCCTTTTATGGCTGTTAGTATTTGCCTTATGTATTGAGGTGCTCCTATGTTGGGTGCATAAATAGTTACAATTGTTCTACCTTCTTCTTGGATCGATCCCTTGATCACTATGTGGTGTCCTTCTTTGTCTCTTGAAATAGTCTTTATTTTAAAGTCAATTTTGTCTGATACGAGAATTGCTACTCCAGCTTTCTTTTGATTTCCATTTGCGTGGAATATCTTTTTCCATCCGCTCACTTTCCGTCTGTATGAGCCCCTAGGTCTGAAGTGGGTCTCTTGTAGACAGCATATATACGCGTCTTGTTTTTGTATCCATTCAGCCAGTCTGTGTCTTTTGGTGGGAGCATTTAGTCCATTTACATTTCAGGTAATTATGGATATGTATGTTCCTATTCCCATTTTCTTAAATGTTTTGGGTTTGTTATTGTAGGTGTTTTCCTTCTCTTGTGTTTCTTGCCTAGAGAAGTTCCTTTAGCATTTGTTGTAAAGCTGGTTTGGTGGTGCTGAGCTCTCTCAGCTTTTGCTTGTCCGTAAAGGTTTTAATTTCTCCATCAGATCTGAATGAGATCCTTGCTGGGTAGAGTCATCTTGGTTGTACGTTTTTCTCCATCACTTTTAGTATATCCTGCCACTCCCTTCTGGCTTGCAGTGTTTCTGCTGAAAGATCAGCTGTTAACCTTATGGGGATTCCCTTGTGTGTTATTTGTTGTTTTTCCCTTGCTGCTTTTAACATGTTTTCTTTATATTTAATTTTTGATAATTTGATTAATATGTGTCTTGGCGTGTTTCTCCTTGGATTTATCCTGTATGCGGCTCTCTGTGCTTCCAGAACTTGACTAACTATTTCCTTTCCCATATTAGGGAAGTTTTCAACTATAATCTCTTCAAATATTTTCTCAGTCCCTTTCTTTTTCTCTTCTTCTTCTGGGACCCCTATAATTCGAATGTTGGTGCGTTTAATGTTGTCCCAGAGGTCTCTGAGGCTGTCCTCAGTTCTTTTCATTCTTTTTTCTTTCTTCTCTTCTGCAGTCGTTATGTCCGCTATTTTATCTTCCAGGTCACTTGCCCGTTCTTCTGCCTCAGTTATTCTGCTATTGATCCCTTCTAGAATATTTTAAATTTCATTTATTGTGTTTTTCATCGTTGCTTGGTTCCTCTTTCGTTCTTCTACGTCCTTGTTAAATGGTTCTTGCATTTTGCCTATTCCATGTCCAGGATTTTGGATCATCGTTACTATCATTATTCTGAATTCTTTCTCAGGTAGACTGCCTATTTCCTCTTCATTTGTTAGGTCTGGTGTGTTTTTGCCTTGCTCCTTCATCTGCTGTGTGTTTTTCTGTCTTCTCATTTTGCTTATCTGACTGTGTTTGGGGTCTCCTTTTCACAGGCTGCAGGTTCGTAGTTCCTGTTGGTCTTGGTATCTGTCCCCAGTGGCGGAGGTTGGCTCAGTGGGTTGTGTAGGCTTCCTGGTGGAGGGGACTAGTGCCTGTGTTCTGGTGGATGAGTCTGGATCTTGTCTTTCCGGTGGGCACGTCCACGTCTGGTAGTGTGTTTTGGGGTGTCTGTGGCCTTATTATGATTTTTGGCAGCCTCTCTGCTAATGGATGGGGCTGTGTTCCTGTCTTGCTAGTTGTTTGGCATAGGGTGTCCAGCACTGTAGCTTGCTGGTCGTTGAGTGAAGCTGGGTCTTGGTGTTGAGACGGAGATCTCTGAGAGATTGTTGCCGTTTGGTATTACGTGGAGCTGGGGAGGTCTCTTGTGGACCCGTGACCTGAAGTTGGCCCTCCCACATCAGAGGCACATCCCTGATGCCTGGCTGGAGCACCGAGAGCCTTTCATCCACACGGCTCAGAACAAAAGGGAGAAAAAATAGAAAGAAAGAAATAAAGAGGATAAAATAAAATAAAATAAGAGAAAATAAAATAAAGTTAGTATAATAAAAATAAGAAAAATATTATTTAAAAAATTATTAATAAAAGATTATTAATTTTTTAAAATAAATTTTTAAATTTTTTAAAATAAAGAATACGAAATAATTATTTAAAAAAATTTATTAAGAAAAAAGATTTTTAATTGTTTCAAATAAATATAAGAAAAATATTATTATGAAATTACGTAGAAAAAATTTTTTTTAGTTCTTTAAAACAAAAAATAAAAAAAACTTCTTAAGAAAAAATGTATTTCATTTTTTTAAATGAAAATAAGAAAAAAATCATTAAGAAAAAATTATGGAAAAAAAAAAGTTTTGAGTTAAAACAAAGAAACAAAAAAAACTCCCAAAATAACAGATGGACCGAACCCTAGGACAAATGGTGAAAGCAAAGCTATACAGACAAAATCTCACACAAAAGCATACACATATACACTCACAAAAAGAGCAAAAGGAGAAAAAATAACATATCCTGCTCCCAAAGTCCACCTCCTCAATTTGGGGTGATTCGTTGTCTATTCAGGTATTCAACAGATGCAGGTACATCAAGTTGTTTGTGGAGCTTTAATGCACTTCTTCTGAGGCTGCTGGGAGAAATTTCCCTTTCTCTTCTTTGTTCGCACAGCTCCCGGGTTTCAGCTTTGGATTTGGACCCACCTCTGCGTGTAGGTCCCCTGAGGGCATCTGTTCATCGCTCACACAGGACGGGGTTAAAGGAGCAGCTGACTCGGGGCTTCTGGCTCACTCAGGCCTGGGGGAGGGAGGGGTATGGATGCGGGGCGAGCTTCCGGCGGCAGAAGCAGGCGTGAGGTTGCAGCAGTCTGAGGTGCGCCGTGTGTTCTCCCGGGGAAGTTGTCCCTGGATCACCGGTCCCTGGCAGTGGGGGGTTGCACAGGCTCCCGGGAAGGGCCGTGTGGATAGTGACCTGTGCTCGCACACAGGTTTCTTGGTGGCGGCAGCAGCAGGCTTAGCGACTCATGCCCGTCTGTGGGGTCCGCGTTGATAACCGTGGCTTACGCCCGTCTCTGGAGCTCGTTTAGCGGGCGCTCTGAATCCCCTCTCCTCATGCACCGGGAAACAAAGAGGCAAGAAAAAGGCTCTTGCCTGTTCGGCAGCTCCAGACCTTTTCCCGGACTCCCTCCCGGCTAGCTGTGGTTCACTAGCCCCCTTCAGGCTGTGTTTACGCCGCCAACCCCAGTCGTCTCCCTGGGATCCGACCGAGGCCCGAGCCTCAGTTCCCAGCCCCCGCCTGCTCCGGCGGGTGAGCAGACAAGCCTCTCGGGCTGTTAAGTGCTGCTCAGCACCGGTCCTCTCTTCGGGAATCTCTCCGCTTTGCCTTCTGCACCCCTGTGGCTGCGCTCTCCTCCGTGGCTCTGAAGCTTCCCCCCTCTGCCACCTGCAGTGTCCGCCCATGAAGGGGCTTCCTAGTGTGTGGAAACCTTTCCTCCTTCACATCTCCCTCCCACTGGTGCAGGTCCCGTCCTTATTCTTTTGTACCTGTTACTTCTTTTTACTTTTGCCCTACCCAGGTACGTGGGGAGTTTCTTGCCTTTTGGGTGGTCTGAATTCTTCTGCCAGCGTTCAGTGGGAGTTCCATTGGAGCAGTTCCCCGTGTAGATGTATTTCTGATGTATCTGTGGGGAGAAAGGTTATCTCTGCGTCTTACTCTTACGCCCTCTTGGCCAGACCCCTCCCTTTTTTTCTTGATGAGTCTGGCTACTGGTTTATCAATTTGGTTTATCTTCTCAAAGAACCAGCTTTTAGTTTTATTGATCTTTGCTATTGTTTCCTTCATTTCTTTTTCATGTAGTTCTGATCTGGTCTTTATGATTGTTTTGCTTCTGCTATCTTTGGGATATTTTTGTTCTTCTTTGACTTATTGCTTTAGGTACAAGGTTAGGTTGTTTATTCGAGATGTTTCCTGTTTTCTGAGGTAGGCTTGTATTTCTATAAACTTCACTCTTAGAACTGCTTTTGCTTCATCCCACAGGTTTTGGGTCGTCGTGTCTCCATTGTCATTTGTTTCTAGGTATTTTTTGATTTCCCCTTTGATTTCTTCGTGATCACTTGGTTATTAACTAGTGTATTAAGTAGTGTATCATTTTGGATGATCTGTCCATTGGTGAAAGTGGGGTGTTAAAGTCCCCTACTATGATTGTGTTACTGTCGATTTCCCCTTTTATGGCTGTTAGTATTTGCCTTATGTATTGAGGTGCTCCTATGTTGGGTGCATAAATAGTTACAATTGTTCTACCTTCTTCTTGGATCGATCCCTTGATCACTATGTGGTGTCCTTCTTTGTCTCTTGAAATAGTCTTTATTTTAAAGTCAATTTTGTCTGATACGAGAATTGCTACTCCAGCTTTCTTTTGATTTCCATTTGCGTGGAATATCTTTTTCCATCCGCTCACTTTCCGTCTGTATGAGCCCCTAGGTCTGAAGTGGGTCTCTTGTAGACAGCATATATACGCGTCTTGTTTTTGTATCCATTCAGCCAGTCTGTGTCTTTTGGTGGGAGCATTTAGTCCATTTACATTTCAGGTAATTATGGATATGTATGTTCCTATTCCCATTTTCTTAAATGTTTTGGGTTTGTTATTGTAGGTGTTTTCCTTCTCTTGTGTTTCTTGCCTAGAGAAGTTCCTTTAGCATTTGTTGTAAAGCTGGTTTGGTGGTGCTGAGCTCTCTCAGCTTTTGCTTGTCCGTAAAGGTTTTAATTTCTCCATCAGATCTGAATGAGATCCTTGCTGGGTAGAGTCATCTTGGTTGTACGTTTTTCTCCATCACTTTTAGTATATCCTGCCACTCCCTTCTGGCTTGCAGTGTTTCTGCTGAAAGATCAGCTGTTAACCTTATGGGGATTCCCTTGTGTGTTATTTGTTGTTTTTCCCTTGCTGCTTTTAACATGTTTTCTTTATATTTAATTTTTGATAATTTGATTAATATGTGTCTTGGCGTGTTTCTCCTTGGATTTATCCTGTATGCGGCTCTCTGTGCTTCCAGAACTTGACTAACTATTTCCTTTCCCATATTAGGGAAGTTTTCAACTATAATCTCTTCAAATATTTTCTCAGTCCCTTTCTTTTTCTCTTCTTCTTCTGGGACCCCTATAATTCGAATGTTGGTGCGTTTAATGTTGTCCCAGAGGTCTCTGAGGCTGTCCTCAGTTCTTTTCATTCTTTTTTCTTTCTTCTCTTCTGCAGTCGTTATGTCCGCTATTTTATCTTCCAGGTCACTTGCCCGTTCTTCTGCCTCAGTTATTCTGCTATTGATCCCTTCTAGAATATTTTAAATTTCATTTATTGTGTTTTTCATCGTTGCTTGGTTCCTCTTTCGTTCTTCTACGTCCTTGTTAAATGGTTCTTGCATTTTGCCTATTCCATGTCCAGGATTTTGGATCATCGTTACTATCATTATTCTGAATTCTTTCTCAGGTAGACTGCCTATTTCCTCTTCATTTGTTAGGTCTGGTGTGTTTTTGCCTTGCTCCTTCATCTGCTGTGTGTTTTTCTGTCTTCTCATTTTGCTTATCTGACTGTGTTTGGGGTCTCCTTTTCACAGGCTGCAGGTTCGTAGTTCCTGTTGGTCTTGGTATCTGTCCCCAGTGGCGGAGGTTGGCTCAGTGGGTTGTGTAGGCTTCCTGGTGGAGGGGACTAGTGCCTGTGTTCTGGTGGATGAGTCTGGATCTTGTCTTTCCGGTGGGCACGTCCACGTCTGGTAGTGTGTTTTGGGGTGTCTGTGGCCTTATTATGATTTTTGGCAGCCTCTCTGCTAATGGATGGGGCTGTGTTCCTGTCTTGCTAGTTGTTTGGCATAGGGTGTCCAGCACTGTAGCTTGCTGGTCGTTGAGTGAAGCTGGGTCTTGGTGTTGAGACGGAGATCTCTGAGAGATTGTTGCCGTTTGGTATTACGTGGAGCTGGGGAGGTCTCTTGTGGACCCGTGACCTGAAGTTGGCCCTCCCACATCAGAGGCACATCCCTGATGCCTGGCTGGAGCACCGAGAGCCTTTCATCCACACGGCTCAGAACAAAAGGGAGAAAAAATAGAAAGAAAGAAATAAAGAGGATAAAATAAAATAAAATAAGAGAAAATAAAATAAAGTTAGTATAATAAAAATAAGAAAAATATTATTTAAAAAATTATTAATAAAAGATTATTAATTTTTTAAAATAAATTTTTAAATTTTTTAAAATAAAGAATACGAAATAATTATTTAAAAAAATTTATTAAGAAAAAAGATTTTTAATTGTTTCAAATAAATATAAGAAAAATATTATTATGAAATTACGTAGAAAAAATTTTTTTTAGTTCTTTAAAACAAAAAATAAAAAAAACTTCTTAAGAAAAAATGTATTTCATTTTTTTAAATGAAAATAAGAAAAAAATCATTAAGAAAAAATTATGGAAAAAAAAAAGTTTTGAGTTAAAACAAAGAAACAAAAAAAACTCCCAAAATAACAGATGGACCGAACCCTAGGACAAATGGTGAAAGCAAAGCTATACAGACAAAATCTCACACAAAAGCATACACATATACACTCACAAAAAGAGCAAAAGGAGAAAAAATAACATATCCTGCTCCCAAAGTCCACCTCCTCAATTTGGGGTGATTCGTTGTCTATTCAGGTATTCAACAGATGCAGGTACATCAAGTTGTTTGTGGAGCTTTAATGCACTTCTTCTGAGGCTGCTGGGAGAAATTTCCCTTTCTCTTCTTTGTTCGCACAGCTCCCGGGTTTCAGCTTTGGATTTGGACCCACCTCTGCGTGTAGGTCCCCTGAGGGCATCTGTTCATCGCTCACACAGGACGGGGTTAAAGGAGCAGCTGACTCGGGGCTTCTGGCTCACTCAGGCCTGGGGGAGGGAGGGGTATGGATGCGGGGCGAGCTTCCGGCGGCAGAAGCAGGCGTGAGGTTGCAGCAGTCTGAGGTGCGCCGTGTGTTCTCCCGGGGAAGTTGTCCCTGGATCACCGGTCCCTGGCAGTGGGGGGTTGCACAGGCTCCCGGGAAGGGCCGTGTGGATAGTGACCTGTGCTCGCACACAGGTTTCTTGGTGGCGGCAGCAGCAGGCTTAGCGACTCATGCCCGTCTGTGGGGTCCGCGTTGATAACCGTGGCTTACGCCCGTCTCTGGAGCTCGTTTAGCGGGCGCTCTGAATCCCCTCTCCTCATGCACCGGGAAACAAAGAGGCAAGAAAAAGGCTCTTGCCTGTTCGGCAGCTCCAGACCTTTTCCCGGACTCCCTCCCGGCTAGCTGTGGTTCACTAGCCCCCTTCAGGCTGTGTTTACGCCGCCAACCCCAGTCGTCTCCCTGGGATCCGACCGAGGCCCGAGCCTCAGTTCCCAGCCCCCGCCTGCTCCGGCGGGTGAGCAGACAAGCCTCTCGGGCTGTTAAGTGCTGCTCAGCACCGGTCCTCTCTTCGGGAATCTCTCCGCTTTGCCTTCTGCACCCCTGTGGCTGCGCTCTCCTCCGTGGCTCTGAAGCTTCCCCCCTCTGCCACCTGCAGTGTCCGCCCATGAAGGGGCTTCCTAGTGTGTGGAAACCTTTCCTCCTTCACATCTCCCTCCCACTGGTGCAGGTCCCGTCCTTATTCTTTTGTACCTGTTACTTCTTTTTACTTTTGCCCTACCCAGGTACGTGGGGAGTTTCTTGCCTTTTGGGTGGTCTGAATTCTTCTGCCAGCGTTCAGTGGGAGTTCCATTGGAGCAGTTCCCCGTGTAGATGTATTTCTGATGTATCTGTGGGGAGAAAGGTTATCTCTGCGTCTTACTCTTACGCCCTCTTGCCCAGACCCCTCCCTTTTTTTCTTGATGAGTCTGGCTACTGGTTTACCAATTTGGTTTATCTTCTCAAAGAACCAGCTTTTAGTTTTGTTGATCTTTGCTATTGTTTCCTTCATTTCTTTTTCATGTAGTTCTGATCTGGTCTTTATGATTGTTTTGCTTCTGCTATCTTTGGGATATTTTTGTTCTTCTTTGACTTATTGCTTTAGGTACAAGGTTAGGTTGTTTATTCGAGATGTTTCCTGTTTTCTGAGGTAGGCTTGTATTGCTATAAACTTCACTCTTAGAACTGCTTTTGCTTCATCCCACAGGTTTTGGGTCGTCGTGTCTCCATTGTCATTTGTTTCTAGGTATTTTTTGATTTCCCCTTTGATTTCTTCGTGATCACTTGGTTATTAACTAGTGTATTAAGTAGTGTATCATTTTGGATGATCTGTCCATTGGTGAAAGTGGGGTGTTAAAGTCCCCTACTATGATTGTGTTACTGTCGATTTCCCCTTTTATGGCTGTTAGTATTTGCCTTATGTATTGAGGTGCTCCTATGTTGGGTGCATAAATAGTTACAATTGTTCTACCTTCTTCTTGGATCGATCCCTTGATCACTATGTGGTGTCCTTCTTTGTCTCTTGAAATAGTCTTTATTTTAAAGTCAATTTTGTCTGATACGAGAATTGCTACTCCAGCTTTCTTTTGATTTCCATTTGCGTGGAATATCTTTTTCCATCCGCTCACTTTCCGTCTGTATGAGCCCCTAGGTCTGAAGTGGGTCTCTTGTAGACAGCATATATACGCGTCTTGTTTTTGTATCCATTCAGCCAGTCTGTGTCTTTTGGTGGGAGCATTTAGTCCATTTACATTTCAGGTAATTATGGATATGTATGTTCCTATTCCCATTTTCTTAAATGTTTTGGGTTTGTTATTGTAGGTGTTTTCCTTCTCTTGTGTTTCTTGCCTAGAGAAGTTCCTTTAGCATTTGTTGTAAAGCTGGTTTGGTGGTGCTGAGCTCTCTCAGCTTTTGCTTGTCCGTAAAGGTTTTAATTTCTCCATCAGATCTGAATGAGATCCTTGCTGGGTAGAGTCATCTTGGTTGTACGTTTTTCTCCATCACTTTTAGTATATCCTGCCACTCCCTTCTGGCTTGCAGTGTTTCTGCTGAAAGATCAGCTGTTAACCTTATGGGGATTCCCTTGTGTGTTATTTGTTGTTTTTCCCTTGCTGCTTTTAACATGTTTTCTTTATATTTAATTTTTGATAATTTGATTAATATGTGTCTTGGCGTGTTTCTCCTTGGATTTATCCTGTATGCGGCTCTCTGTGCTTCCAGAACTTGACTAACTATTTCCTTTCCCATATTAGGGAAGTTTTCAACTATAATCTCTTCAAATATTTTCTCAGTCCCTTTCTTTTTCTCTTCTTCTTCTGGGACCCCTATAATTCGAATGTTGGTGTGTTTAATGTTGTCCCAGAGGTCTCTGAGGCTGTCCTCAGTTCTTTTCATTCTTTTTTCTTTCTTCTCTTCTGCAGTCGTTATGTCCGCTATTTTATCTTCCAGGTCACTTGCCTGTTCTTCTGCCTCAGTTATTCTGCTATTGATCCCTTCTAGAATATTTTAAATTTCATTTATTGTGTTTTTCATCGTTGCTTGGTTCCTCTTTCGTTCTTCTACGTCCTTGTTAAATGGTTCTTGCATTTTGCCTATTCCATGTCCAGGATTTTGGATCATCGTTACTATCATTATTCTTAATTCTTTCTCAGGTAGACTGCCTATTTCCTCTTCATTTGTTAGGTCTGGTGTGTTTTTACCTTGCTCCTTCATTTGCTGTGTGTTTTTCTGTCTTCTCATTTTGCTTATCTGACTGTGTTTGGGGTCTCCTTTTCACAGGCTGCAGGTTCGTAGTTCCTGTTGGTCTTGGTATCTGTCCCCAGTGGCGGAGGTTGGCTCAGTGGGTTGTGTAGGCTTCCTGGTGGAGGGGACTAGTGCCTGTGTTCTGGTGGATGAGTCTGGATCTTGTCTTTCCGGTGGGCACGTCCACGTCTGGTAGTGTGTTTTGGGGTGTCTGTGGCCTTATTATGATTTTTGGCAGCCTCTCTGCTAATGGATGGGGCTGTGTTCCTGTCTTGCTAGTTGTTTGGCATAGGGTGTCCAGCACTGTAGCTTGCTGGTCGTTGAGTGAAGCTGGGTCTTGGTGTTGAGACGGAGATCTCTGAGAGATTGTTGCCGTTTGGTATTACGTGGAGCTGGGGAGGTCTCTTGTGGACCCGTGACCTGAAGTTGGCCCTCCCACATCAGAGGCACATCCCTGATGCCTGGCTGGAGCACCGAGAGCCTTTCATCCACACGGCTCAGAACAAAAGGGAGAAAAAATAGAAAGAAAGAAATAAAGAGGATAAAATAAAATAAAATAAGAGAAAATAAAATAAAGTTAGTATAATAAAAATAAGAAAAATATTATTTAAAAAATTATTAATAAAAGATTATTAATTTTTTAAAATAAATTTTTAAATTTTTTAAAATAAAGAATACGAAATAATTATTTAAAAAAATTTATTAAGAAAAAAGATTTTTAATTGTTTCAAATAAATATAAGAAAAATATTATTATGAAATTACGTAGAAAAAATTTTTTTTAGTTCTTTAAAACAAAAAATAAAAAAAACTTCTTAAGAAAAAATGTATTTCATTTTTTTAAATGAAAATAAGAAAAAAATCATTAAGAAAAAATTATGGAAAAAAAAAAAGTTTTGAGTTAAAACAAAGAAACAAAAAAAACTCCCAAAAAAACAGATGGACCGAACCCTAGGACAAATGGTGAAAGCAAAGCTATACAGACAAAATCTCACACAAAAGCATACACATATACACTCACAAAAAGAGCAAAAGGAGAAAAAAATAACATATCCTGCTCCCAAAGTCCACCTCCTCAATTTGGGGTGATTCGTTGTCTATTCAGGTATTCAACAGATGCAGGTACATCAAGTTGTTTGTGGAGCTTTAATGCACTTCTTCTGAGGCTGCTGGGAGAAATTTCCCTTTCTCTTCTTTGTTCGCACAGCTCCCGGGTTTCAGCTTTGGATTTGGACCCACCTCTGCGTGTAGGTCCCCTGAGGGCATCTGTTCATCGCTCACACAGGACGGGGTTAAAGGAGCAGCTGACTCGGGGCTTCTGGCTCACTCAGGCCTGGGGGAGGGAGGGGTATGGATGCGGGGCGAGCTTCCGGCGGCAGAAGCAGGCGTGAGGTTGCAGCAGTCTGAGGTGCGCCGTGTGTTCTCCCGGGGAAGTTGTCCCTGGATCACCGGTCCCTGGCAGTGGGGGGTTGCACAGGCTCCCGGGAAGGGCCGTGTGGATAGTGACCTGTGCTCGCACACAGGTTTCTTGGTGGCGGCAGCAGCAGGCTTAGCGACTCATGCCCGTCTGTGGGGTCCGCGTTGATAACCGTGGCTTATGCCCGTCTCTGGAGCTCGTTTAGCGGGCGCTCTGAATCCCCTCTCCTCATGCACCGGGAAACAAAGAGGCAAGAAAAAGGCTCTTGCCTGTTCGGCAGCTCCAGACCTTTTCCCGGACTCCCTCCCGGCTAGCTGTGGTTCACTAGCCCCCTTCAGGCTGTGTTTACGCCGCCAACCCCAGTCGTCTCCCTGGGATCCGACCGAGGCCCGAGCCTCAGTTCCCAGCCCCCGCCTGCTCCGGCGGGTGAGCAGACAAGCCTCTCGGGCTGTTAAGTGCTGCTCAGCACCGGTCCTCTCTTCGGGAATCTCTCCGCTTTGCCTTCTGCACCCCTGTGGCTGCGCTCTCCTCCGTGGCTCTGAAGCTTCCCCCCTCTGCCACCTGCAGTGTCCGCCCATGAAGGGGCTTCCTAGTGTGTGGAAACCTTTCCTCCTTCACATCTCCCTCCCACTGGTGCAGGTCCCGTCCTTATTCTTTTGTACCTGTTACTTCTTTTTACTTTTGCCCTACCCAGGTACGTGGGGAGTTTCTTGCCTTTTGGGTGGTCTGAATTCTTCTGCCAGCGTTCAGTGGGAGTTCCATTGGAGCAGTTCCCCGTGTAGATGTATTTCTGATGTATCTGTGGGGAGAAAGGTTATCTCTGCGTCTTACTCTTACGCCCTCTTGCCCAGACCCCTCCCTTTTTTTCTTGATGAGTCTGGCTACTGGTTTATCAATTTGGTTTATCTTCTCAAAGAACCAGCTTTTAGTTTTGTTGATCTTTGCTATTGTTTCCTTCATTTCTTTTTCATGTAGTTCTGATCTGGTCTTTATGATTGTTTTGCTTCTGCTATCTTTGGGATATTTTTGTTCTTCTTTGACTTATTGCTTTAGGTACAAGGTTAGGTTGTTTATTCGAGATGTTTCCTGTTTTCTGAGGTAGGCTTGTATTGCTATAAACTTCACTCTTAGAACTGCTTTTGCTTCATCCCACAGGTTTTGGGTCGTCGTGTCTCCATTGTCATTTGTTTCTAGGTATTTTTTGATTTCCCCTTTGATTTCTTCGTGATCACTTGGTTATTAACTAGTGTATTAAGTAGTGTATCATTTTGGATGATCTGTCCATTGGTGAAAGTGGGGTGTTAAAGTCCCCTACTATGATTGTGTTACTGTCGATTTCCCCTTTTATGGCTGTTAGTATTTGCCTTATGTATTGAGGTGCTCCTATGTTGGGTGCATAAATAGTTATAATTGTTCTACCTTCTTCTTGGATCGATCCCTTGATCACTATGTGGTGTCCTTCTTTGTCTCTTGAAATAGTCTTTATTTTAAAGTCAATTTTGTCTGATACGAGAATTGCTACTCCAGCTTTCTTTTGATTTCCATTTGCGTGGAATATCTTTTTCCATCCGCTCACTTTCCGTCTGTATGAGCCCCTAGGTCTGAAGTGGGTCTCTTGTAGACAGCATATATACGCGTCTTGTTTTTGTATCCATTCAGCCAGTCTGTGTCTTTTGGTGGGAGCATTTAGTCCATTTACATTTCAGGTAATTATGGATATGTATGTTCCTATTCCCATTTTCTTAAATGTTTTGGGTTTGTTATTGTAGGTGTTTTCCTTCTCTTGTGTTTCTTGCCTAGAGAAGTTCCTTTAGCATTTGTTGTAAAGCTGGTTTGGTAGTGCTGAGCTCTCTCAGCTTTTGCTTGTCCGTAAAGGTTTTAATTTCTCCATCAGATCTGAATGAGATCCTTGCTGGGTAGAGTCATCTTGGTTGTACGTTTTTCTCCATCACTTTTAGTATATCCTGCCACTCCCTTCTGGCTTGCAGAGTTTCTGCTGAAAGATCAGCTGTTAACCTTATGGGGATTCCCTAGTGTGTTATTTGTTGTTTTTCCCTTGCTGCTTTTAACATGTTTTCTTTATATTTAATTTTTGATAATTTGATTAATATGTGTCTTGGCGTGTTTCTCCTTGGATTTATCCTGTATGGGGCTCTCTGTGCTTCCAGAACTTGACTAACTATTTCCTTTCCCATATTAGGGAAGTTTTCAACTATAATCTCTTCAAATATTTTCTCAGTCCCTTTCTTTTTCTCTTCTTCTTCTGGGACCCCTATAATTCGAATGTTGGTGCGTTTAATGTTGTCCCAGAGGTCTCTGAGGCTGTCCTCAGTTCTTTTCATTCTTTTTTCTTTCTTCTCTTCTGCAGTCGTTATGTCCGCTATTTTATCTTCCAGGTCACTTGCCCGTTCTTCTGCCTCAGTTATTCTGCTATTGATCCCTTCTAGAATATTTTAAATTTCATTTATTGTGTTTTTCATCGTTGCTTGGTTCCTCTTTCGTTCTTCTACGTCCTTGTTAAATGGTTCTTGCATTTTGCCTATTCCATGTCCAGGATTTTGGATCATCGTTACTATCATTATTCTGAATTCTTTCTCAGGTAGACTGCCTATTTCCTCTTCATTTGTTAGGTCTGGTGTGTTTTTGCCTTGCTCCTTCATCTGCTGTGTGTTTTTCTGTCTTCTCATTTTGCTTATCTGACTGTGTTTGGGGTCTCCTTTTCACAGGCTGCAGGTTCGTAGTTCCTGTTGGTCTTGGTATCTGTCCCCAGTGGCGGAGGTTGGCTCAGTGGGTTGTGTAGGCTTCCTGGTGGAGGGGACTAGTGCCTGTGTTCTGGTGGATGAGTCTGGATCTTGTCTTTCCGGTGGGCACGTCCACGTCTGGTAGTGTGTTTTGGGGTGTCTGTGGCCTTATTATGATTTTTGGCAGCCTCTCTGCTAATGGATGGGGCTGTGTTCCTGTCTTGCTAGTTGTTTGGCATAGGGTGTCCAGCACTGTAGCTTGCTGGTCGTTGAGTGAAGCTGGGTCTTGGTGTTGAGACGGAGATCTCTGAGAGATTGTTGCCGTTTGGTATTACGTGGAGCTGGGGAGGTCTCTTGTGGACCCGTGACCTGAAGTTGGCCCTCCCACATCAGAGGCACATCCCTGATGCCTGGCTGGAGCACCGAGAGCCTTTCATCCACACGGCTCAGAACAAAAGGGAGAAAAAATAGAAAGAAAGAAATAAAGAGGATAAAATAAAATAAAATAAGAGAAAATAAAATAAAGTTAGTATAATAAAAATAAGAAAAATATTATTTAAAAAATTATTAATAAAAGATTATTAATTTTTTAAAATAAATTTTTAAATTTTTTAAAATAAAGAATACGAAATAATTATTTAAAAAAATTTATTAAGAAAAAAGATTTTTAATTGTTTCAAATAAATATAAGAAAAATATTATTATGAAATTACGTAGAAAAAATTTTTTTTAGTTCTTTAAAACAAAAAATAAAAAAAACTTCTTAAGAAAAAATGTATTTCATTTTTTTAAATGAAAATAAGAAAAAAATCATTAAGAAAAAATTATGGAAAAAAAAAAGTTTTGAGTTAAAACAAAGAAACAAAAAAAACTCCCAAAATAACAGATGGACCGAACCCTAGGACAAATGGTGAAAGCAAAGCTATACAGACAAAATCTCACACAAAAGCATACACATATACACTCACAAAAAGAGGAAAAGGAGAAAAAATAACATATCCTGCTCCCAAAGTCCACCTCCTCAATTTGGGGTGATTCGTTGTCTATTCAGGTATTCAACAGATGCAGGTACATCAAGTTGTTTGTGGAGCTTTAATGCACTTCTTCTGAGGCTGCTGGGAGAAATTTCCCTTTCTCTTCTTTGTTCGCACAGCTCCCGGGTTTCAGCTTTGGATTTGGACCCACCTCTGCGTGTAGGTCCCCTGAGGGCATCTGTTCATCGCTCACACAGGACGGGGTTAAAGGAGCAGCTGACTCGGGGCTTCTGGCTCACTCAGGCCTGGGGGAGGGAGGGGTATGGATGCGGGGCGAGCTTCCGGCGGCAGAAGCAGGCGTGAGGTTGCAGCAGTCTGAGGTGCGCCGTGTGTTCTCCCGGGGAAGTTGTCCCTGGATCACCGGTCCCTGGCAGTGGGGGGTTGCACAGGCTCCCGGGAAGGGCCGTGTGGATAGTGACCTGTGCTCGCACACAGGTTTCTTGGTGGCGGCAGCAGCAGGCTTAGCGACTCATGCCCGTCTGTGGGGTCCGCGTTGATAACCGTGGCTTACGCCCGTCTCTGGAGCTCGTTTAGCGGGCGCTCTGAATCCCCTCTCCTCATGCACCGGGAAACAAAGAGGCAAGAAAAAGGCTCTTGCCTGTTCGGCAGCTCCAGACCTTTTCCCGGACTCCCTCCCGGCTAGCTGTGGTTCACTAGCCCCCTTCAGGCTGTGTTTACGCCGCCAACCCCAGTCGTCTCCCTGGGATCCGACCGAGGCCCGAGCCTCAGTTCCCAGCCCCCGCCTGCTCCGGCGGGTGAGCAGACAAGCCTCTCGGGCTGTTAAGTGCTGCTCAGCACCGGTCCTCTCTTCGGGAATCTCTCCGCTTTGCCTTCTGCACCCCTGTGGCTGCGCTCTCCTCCGTGGCTCTGAAGCTTCCCCCCTCTGCCACCTGCAGTGTCCGCCCATGAAGGGGCTTCCTAGTGTGTGGAAACCTTTCCTCCTTCACATCTCCCTCCCACTGGTGCAGGTCCCGTCCTTATTCTTTTGTACCTGTTACTTCTTTTTACTTTTGCCCTACCCAGGTACGTGGGGAGTTTCTTGCCTTTTGCGTGGTCTGAATTCTTCTGCCAGCGTTCAGTGGGAGTTCCATTGGAGCAGTTCCCCGTGTAGATGTATTTCTGATGTATCTGTGGGGAGAAAGGTTATCTCTGCGTCTTACTCTTACGCCCTCTTGCCCAGACCCCTCCCTTTTTTTCTTGATGAGTCTGGCTACTGGTTTATCAATTTGGTTTATCTTCTCAAAGAACCAGCTTTTAGTTTTATTGATCTTTGCTATTGTTTCCTTCATTTCTTTTTCATGTAGTTCTGATCTGGTCTTTATGATTGTTTTGCTTCTGCTATCTTTGGGATATTTTTGTTCTTCTTTGACTTATTGCTTTAGGTACAAGGTTAGGTTGTTTATTCGAGATGTTTCCTGTTTTCTGAGGTAGGCTTGTATTGCTATAAACTTCACTCTTAGAACTGCTTTTGCTTCATCCCACAGGTTTTGGGTCGTCGTGTCTCCATTGTCATTTGTTTCTAGGTATTTTTTGATTTCCCCTTTGATTTCTTCGTGATCACTTGGTTATTAACTAGTGTATTAAGTAGTGTATCATTTTGGATGATCTGTCCATTGGTGAAAGTGGGGTGTTAAAGTCCCCTACTATGATTGTGTTACTGTCGATTTCCCCTTTTATGGCTGTTAGTATTTGCCTTATGTATTGAGGTGCTCCTATGTTGGGTGCATAAATAGTTACAATTGTTCTACCTTCTTCTTGGATCGATCCCTTGATCACTATGTGGTGTCCTTCTTTGTCTCTTGAAATAGTCTTTATTTTAAAGTCAATTTTGTCTGATACGAGAATTGCTACTCCAGCTTTCTTTTGATTTCCATTTGCGTGGAATATCTTTTTCCATCCGCTCACTTTCCGTCTGTATGAGCCCCTAGGTCTGAAGTGGGTCTCTTGTAGACAGCATATATACGCGTCTTGTTTTTGTATCCATTCAGCCAGTCTGTGTCTTTTGGTGGGAGCATTTAGTCCATTTACATTTCAGGTAATTATGGATATGTATGTTCCTATTCCCATTTTCTTAAATGTTTTGGGTTTGTTATTGTAGGTGTTTTCCTTCTCTTGTGTTTCTTGCCTAGAGAAGTTCCTTTAGCATTTGTTGTAAAGCTGGTTTGGTGGTGCTGAGCTCTCTCAGCTTTTGCTTGTCCGTAAAGGTTTTAATTTCTCCATCAGATCTGAATGAGATCCTTGCTGGGTAGAGTCATCTTGGGTTGTACGTTTTTCTCCATCACTTTTAGTATATCCTGCCACTCCCTTCTGGCTTGCAGAGTTTCTGCTGAAAGATCAGCTGTTAACCTTATGGGGATTCCCTTGTGTGTTATTTGTTGTTTTTCCCTTGCTGCTTTTAACATGTTTTCTTTATATTTAATTTTTGATAATTTGATTAATATGTGTCTTGGCGTGTTTCTCCTTGGATTTATCCTGTATGGGGCTCTCTGTGCTTCCAGAACTTGACTAACTATTTCCTTTCCCATATTAGGGAAGTTTTCAACTATAATCTCTTCAAATATTTTCTCAGTCCCTTTCTTTTTCTCTTCTTCTTCTGGGACCCCTATAATTCGAATGTTGGTGCGTTTAATGTTGTCCCAGAGGTCTCTGAGGCTGTCCTCAGTTCTTTTCATTCTTTTTTCTTTCTTCTCTTCTGCAGTCGTTATGTCCGCTATTTTATCTTCCAGGTCACTTGCCCGTTCTTCTGCCTCAGTTATTCTGCTATTGATCCCTTCTAGAATATTTTAAATTTCATTTATTGTGTTTTTCATCGTTGCTTGGTTCCTCTTTCGTTCTTCTACGTCCTTGTTAAATGGTTCTTGCATTTTGCCTATTCCATGTCCAGGATTTTGGATCATCGTTACTATCATTATTCTGAATTCTTTCTCAGGTAGACTGCCTATTTCCTCTTCATTTGTTAGGTCTGGTGTGTTTTTGCCTTGCTCCTTCATCTGCTGTGTGTTTTTCTGTCTTCTCATTTTGCTTATCTGACTGTGTTTGGGGTCTCCTTTTCACAGGCTGCAGGTTCGTAGTTCCTGTTGGTCTTGGTATCTGTCCCCAGTGGCGGAGGTTGGCTCAGTGGGTTGTGTAGGCTTCCTGGTGGAGGGGACTAGTGCCTGTGTTCTGGTGGATGAGTCTGGATCTTGTCTTTCCGGTGGGCACGTCCACGTCTGGTAGTGTGTTTTGGGGTGTCTGTGGCCTTATTATGATTTTTGGCAGCCTCTCTGCTAATGGATGGGGCTGTGTTCCTGTCTTGCTAGTTGTTTGGCATAGGGTGTCCAGCACTGTAGCTTGCTGGTCGTTGAGTGAAGCTGGGTCTTGGTGTTGAGACGGAGATCTCTGAGAGATTGTTGCCGTTTGGTATTACGTGGAGCTGGGGAGGTCTCTTGTGGACCCGTGACCTGAAGTTGGCCCTCCCACATCAGAGGCACATCCCTGATGCCTGGCTGGAGCACCGAGAGCCTTTCATCCACACGGCTCAGAACAAAAGGGAGAAAAAATAGAAAGAAAGAAATAAAGAGGATAAAATAAAATAAAATAAGAGAAAATAAAATAAAGTTAGTATAATAAAAATAAGAAAAATATTATTTAAAAAATTATTAATAAAAGATTATTAATTTTTTAAAATAAATTTTTAAATTTTTTAAAATAAAGAATACGAAATAATTATTTAAAAAAATTTATTAAGAAAAAAGATTTTTAATTGTTTCAAATAAATATAAGAAAAATATTATTATGAAATTACGTAGAAAAAATTTTTTTTAGTTCTTTAAAACAAAAAATAAAAAAAACTTCTTAAGAAAAAATGTATTTCATTTTTTTAAATGAAAATAAGAAAAAAATCATTAAGAAAAAATTATGGAAAAAAAAAAGTTTTGAGTTAAAACAAAGAAACAAAAAAAACTCCCAAAATAACAGATGGACCGAACCCTAGGACAAATGGTGAAAGCAAAGCTATACAGACAAAATCTCACACAAAAGCATACACATATACACTCACAAAAAGAGCAAAAGGAGAAAAAATAACATATCCTGCTCCCAAAGTCCACCTCCTCAATTTGGGGTGATTCGTTGTCTATTCAGGTATTCAACAGATGCAGGTACATCAAGTTGTTTGTGGAGCTTTAATGCACTTCTTCTGAGGCTGCTGGGAGAAATTTCCCTTTCTCTTCTTTGTTCGCACAGCTCCCGGGTTTCAGCTTTGGATTTGGACCCACCTCTGCGTGTAGGTCCCCTGAGGGCATCTGTTCATCGCTCACACAGGACGGGGTTAAAGGAGCAGCTGACTCGGGGCTTCTGGCTCACTCAGGCCTGGGGGAGGGAGGGGTATGGATGCAGGGCGAGCTTCCGGCGGCAGAAGCAGGCGTGAGGTTGCAGCAGTCTGAGGTGCGCCGTGTGTTCTCCCGGGGAAGTTGTCCCTGGATCACCGGTCCCTGGCAGTGGGGGGTTGCACAGGCTCCCGGGAAGGGCCGTGTGGATAGTGACCTGTGCTCGCACACAGGTTTCTTGGTGGCGGCAGCAGCAGGCTTAGCGACTCATGCCCGTCTGTGGGGTCCGCGTTGATAACCGTGGCTTACGCCCGTCTCTGGAGCTCGTTTAGCGGGCGCTCTGAATCCCCTCTCCTCATGCACCGGGAAACAAAGAGGCAAGAAAAAGGCTCTTGCCTGTTCGGCAGCTCCAGACCTTTTCCCGGACTCCCTCCCGGCTAGCTGTGGTTCACTAGCCCCCTTCAGGCTGTGTTTACGCCGCCAACCCCAGTCGTCTCCCTGGGATCCGACCGAGGCCCGAGCCTCAGTTCCCAGCCCCCGCCTGCTCCGGCGGGTGAGCAGACAAGCCTCTCGGGCTGTTAAGTGCTGCTCAGCACCGGTCCTCTCTTCGGGAATCTCTCCGCTTTGCCTTCTGCACCCCTGTGGCTGCGCTCTCCTCCGTGGCTCTGAAGCTTCCCCCCTCTGCCACCTGCAGTGTCCGCCCATGAAGGGGCTTCCTAGTGTGTGGAAACCTTTCCTCCTTCACATCTCCCTCCCACTGGTGCAGGTCCCGTCCTTATTCTTTTGTACCTGTTACTTCTTTTTACTTTTGCCCTACCCAGGTACGTGGGGAGTTTCTTGCCTTTTGCGTGGTCTGAATTCTTCTGCCAGCGTTCAGTGGGAGTTCCATTGGAGCAGTTCCCCGTGTAGATGTATTTCTGATGTATCTGTGGGGAGAAAGGTTATCTCTGCGTCTTACTCTTACGCCCTCTTGCCCAGACCCCTCCCTTTTTTTCTTGATGAGTCTGGCTACTGGTTTATCAATTTGGTTTATCTTCTCAAAGAACCAGCTTTTAGTTTTATTGATCTTTGCTATTGTTTCCTTCATTTCTTTTTCATGTAGTTCTGATCTGGTCTTTATGATTGTTTTGCTTCTGCTATCTTTGGGATATTTTTGTTCTTCTTTGACTTATTGCTTTAGGTACAAGGTTAGGTTGTTTATTCGAGATGTTTCCTGTTTTCTGAGGTAGGCTTGTATTGCTATAAACTTCACTCTTAGAACTGCTTTTGCTTCATCCCACAGGTTTTGGGTCGTCGTGTCTCCATTGTCATTTGTTTCTAGGTATTTTTTGATTTCCCCTTTGATTTCTTCGTGATCACTTGGTTATTAACTAGTGTATTAAGTAGTGTATCATTTTGGATGATCTGTCCATTGGTGAAAGTGGGGTGTTAAAGTCCCCTACTATGATTGTGTTACTGTCGATTTCCCCTTTTATGGCTGTTAGTATTTGCCTTATGTATTGAGGTGCTCCTATGTTGGGTGCATAAATAGTTACAATTGTTCTACCTTCTTCTTGGATCGATCCCTTGATCACTATGTGGTGTCCTTCTTTGTCTCTTGAAATAGTCTTTATTTTAAAGTCAATTTTGTCTGATACGAGAATTGCTACTCCAGCTTTCTTTTGATTTCCATTTGCGTGGAATATCTTTTTCCATCCGCTCACTTTCCGTCTGTATGAGCCCCTAGGTCTGAAGTGGGTCTCTTGTAGACAGCATATATACGCGTCTTGTTTTTGTATCCATTCAGCCAGTCTGTGTCTTTTGGTGGGAGCATTTAGTCCATTTACATTTCAGGTAATTATGGATATGTATGTTCCTATTCCCATTTTCTTAAATGTTTTGGGTTTGTTATTGTAGGTGTTTTCCTTCTCTTGTGTTTCTTGCCTAGAGAAGTTCCTTTAGCATTTGTTGTAAAGCTGGTTTGGTGGTGCTGAGCTCTCTCAGCTTTTGCTTGTCCGTAAAGGTTTTAATTTCTCCATCAGATCTGAATGAGATCCTTGCTGGGTAGAGTCATCTTGGTTGTACGTTTTTCTCCATCACTTTTAGTATATCCTGCCACTCCCTTCTGGCTTGCAGTGTTTCTGCTGAAAGATCTGCTGTTAACCTTATGGGGATTCCCTTGTGTGTTATTTGTTGTTTTTCCCTTGCTGCTTTTAACATGTTTTCTTTATATTTAATTTTTGATAATTTGATTAATATGTGTCTTGGCGTGTTTCTCCTTGGATTTATCCTGTATGCGGCTCTCTGTGCTTCCAGAACTTGACTAACTATTTCCTTTCCCATATTAGGGAAGTTTTCAACTATAATCTCTTCAAATATTTTCTCAGTCCCTTTCTTTTTCTCTTCTTCTTCTGGGACCCCTATAATTCGAATGTTGGTGCGTTTAATGTTGTCCCAGAGGTCTCTGAGGCTGTCCTCAGTTCTTTTCATTCTTTTTTCTTTCTTCTCTTCTGCAGTCGTTATGTCCGCTATTTTATCTTCCAGGTCACTTGCCCGTTCTTCTGCCTCAGTTATTCTGCTATTGATCCCTTCTAGAATATTTTAAATTTCATTTATTGTGTTTTTCATCGTTGCTTGGTTCCTCTTTCGTTCTTCTACGTCCTTGTTAAATGGTTCTTGCATTTTGCCTATTCCATGTCCAGGATTTTGGATCATCGTTACTATCATTATTCTGAATTCTTTCTCAGGTAGACTGCCTATTTCCTCTTCATTTGTTAGGTCTGGTGTGTTTTTGCCTTGCTCCTTCATCTGCTGTGTGTTTTTCTGTCTTCTCATTTTGCTTATCTGACTGTGTTTGGGGTCTCCTTTTCACAGGCTGCAGGTTCGTAGTTCCTGTTGGTCTTGGTATCTGTCCCCAGTGGCGGAGGTTGGCTCAGTGGGTTGTGTAGGCTTCCTGGTGGAGGGGACTAGTGCCTGTGTTCTGGTGGATGAGTCTGGATCTTGTCTTTCCGGTGGGCACGTCCACGTCTGGTAGTGTGTTTTGGGGTGTCTGTGGCCTTATTATGATTTTTGGCAGCCTCTCTGCTAATGGATGGGGCTGTGTTCCTGTCTTGCTAGTTGTTTGGCATAGGGTGTCCAGCACTGTAGCTTGCTGGTCGTTGAGTGAAGCTGGGTCTTGGTGTTGAGACGGAGATCTCTGAGAGATTGTTGCCGTTTGGTATTACGTGGAGCTGGGGAGGTCTCTTGTGGACCCGTGACCTGAAGTTGGCCCTCCCACATCAGAGGCACATCCCTGATGCCTGGCTGGAGCACCGAGAGCCTTTCATCCACACGGCTCAGAACAAAAGGGAGAATAAATAGAAAGAAAGAAATAAAGAGGATAAAATAAAATAAAATAAGAGAAAATAAAATAAAGTTAGTATAATAAAAATAAGAAAAATATTATTTAAAAAATTATTAATAAAAGATTATTAATTTTTTAAAATAAATTTTTAAATTTTTTAAAATAAAGAATACGAAATAATTATTTAAAAAAATTTATTAAGAAAAAAGATTTTTAATTGTTTCAAATAAATATAAGAAAAATATTATTATGAAATTACGTAGAAAAAATTTTTTTTAGTTCTTTAAAACAAAAAATAAAAAAAACTTCTTAAGAAAAAATGTATTTCATTTTTTTAAATGAAAATAAGAAAAAAATCATTAAGAAAAAATTATGGAAAAAAAAAAGTTTTGAGTTAAAACAAAGAAACAAAAAAAACTCCCAAAATAACAGATGGACCGAACCCTAGGACAAATGGTGAAAGCAAAGCTATACAGACAAAATCTCACACAAAAGCATACACATATACACTCACAAAAAGAGCAAAAGGAGAAAAAATAACATATCCTGCTCCCAAAGTCCACCTCCTCAATTTGGGGTGATTCGTTGTCTATTCAGGTATTCAACAGATGCAGGTACATCAAGTTGTTTGTGGAGCTTTAATGCACTTCTTCTGAGGCTGCTGGGAGAAATTTCCCTTTCTCTTCTTTGTTCGCACAGCTCCCGGGTTTCAGCTTTGGATTTGGACCCACCTCTGCGTGTAGGTCCCCTGAGGGCATCTGTTCATCGCTCACACAGGACGGGGTTAAAGGAGCAGCTGACTCGGGGCTTCTGGCTCACTCAGGCCTGGGGGAGGGAGGGGTATGGATGCGGGGCGAGCTTCCGGCGGCAGAAGCAGGCGTGAGGTTGCAGCAGTCTGAGGTGCGCCGTGTGTTCTCCCGGGGAAGTTGTCCCTGGATCACCGGTCCCTGGCAGTGGGGGGTTGCACAGGCTCCCGGGAAGGGCCGTGTGGATAGTGACCTGTGCTCGCACACAGGTTTCTTGGTGGCGGCAGCAGCAGGCTTAGCGACTCATGCCCGTCTGTGGGGTCCGCGTTGATAACCGTGGCTTACGCCCGTTTCTGGAGCTCGTTTAGCGGGCGCTCTGAATCCCCTCTCCTCATGCACTGGGAAACAAAGAGGCAAGAAAAAGGCTCTTGCCTGTTCGGCAGCTCCAGACCTTTTCCCGGACTCCCTCCCGGCTAGCTGTGGTTCACTAGCCCCCTTCAGGCTGTGTTTACGCCGCCAACCCCAGTCGTCTCCCTGGGATCCGACCGAGGCCCGAGCCTCAGTTCCCAGCCCCCGCCTGCTCCGGCGGGTGAGCAGACAAGCCTCTCGGGCTGTTAAGTGCTGCTCAGCACCGGTCCTCTCTTCGGGAATCTCTCCGCTTTGCCTTCTGCACCCCTGTGGCTGCGCTCTCCTCCGTGGCTCTGAAGCTTCCCCCCTCTGCCACCTGCAGTGTCCGCCCATGAAGGGGCTTCCTAGTGTGTGGAAACCTTTCCTCCTTCACATCTCCCTCCCACTGGTGCAGGTCCCGTCCTTATTCTTTTGTACCTGTTACTTCTTTTTACTTTTGCCCTACCCAGGTACGTGGGGAGTTTCTTGCCTTTTGGGTGGTCTGAATTCTTCTGCCAGCGTTCAGTGGGAGTTCCATTGGAGCAGTTCCCCGTGTAGATGTATTTCTGATGTATCTGTGGGGAGAAAGGTTATCTCTGCGTCTTACTCTTACGCCCTCTTGCCCAGACCCCTCCCTTTTTTTCTTGATGAGTCTGGCTACTGGTTTATCAATTTGGTTTATCTTCTCAAAGAACCAGCTTT
This sequence comes from Eschrichtius robustus, assembly GCF_028021215.1. NCBI lineage: Eukaryota > Metazoa > Chordata > Mammalia > Artiodactyla > Eschrichtiidae > Eschrichtius > Eschrichtius robustus. Next base: position 140,746,666 of record NC_090824.1, on the reverse strand, counting down.
TAGTTTTATTGATCTTTGCTATTGTTTCCTTCATTTCTTTTTCATGTAGTTCTGATCTGGTCTTTATGATTGTTTTGCTTCTGCTATCTTTGGGATATTTTTGTTCTTCTTTGACTTATTGCTTTAGGTACAAGGTTAGGTTGTTTATTCGAGATGTTTCCTGTTTTCTGAGGTAGGCTTGTATTGCTATAAACTTCACTCTTAGAACTGCTTTTGCTTCATCCCACAGGTTTTGGGTCGTCGTGTCTCCATTGTCATTTGTTTCTAGGTATTTTTTGATTTCCCCTTTGATTTCTTCGTGATCACTTGGTTATTAACTAGTGTATTAAGTAGTGTATCATTTTGGATGATCTGTCCATTGGTGAAAGTGGGGTGTTAAAGTCCCCTACTATGATTGTGTTACTGTCGATTTCCCCTTTTATGGCTGTTAGTATTTGCCTTATGTATTGAGGTGCTCCTATGTTGGGTGCATAAATAGTTACAATTGTTCTACCTTCTTCTTGGATCGATCCCTTGATCACTATGTGGTGTCCTTCTTTGTCTCTTGAAATAGTCTTTATTTTAAAGTCAATTTTGTCTGATACGAGAATTGCTACTCCAGCTTTCTTTTGATTTCCATTTGCGTGGAATATCTTTTTCCATCCGCTCACTTTCCGTCTGTATGAGCCCCTAGGTCTGAAGTGGGTCTCTTGTAGACAGCATATATACGCGTCTTGTTTTTGTATCCATTCAGCCAGTCTGTGTCTTTTGGTGGGAGCATTTAGTCCATTTACATTTCAGGTAATTATGGATATGTATGTTCCTATTCCCATTTTCTTAAATGTTTTGGGTTTGTTATTGTAGGTGTTTTCCTTCTCTTGTGTTTCTTGCCTAGAGAAGTTCCTTTAGCATTTGTTGTAAAGCTGGTTTGGTGGTGCTGAGCTCTCTCAGCTTTTGCTTGTCCGTAAAGGTTTTAATTTCTCCATCAGATCTGAATGAGATCCTTGCTGGGTAGAGTCATCTTGGTTGTACGTTTTTCTCCATCACTTTTAGTATATCCTGCCACTCCCTTCTGGCTTGCAGTGTTTCTGCTGAAAGATCAGCTGTTAACCTTATGGGGATTCCCTTGTGTGTTATTTGTTGTTTTTCCCTTGCTGCTTTTAACATGTTTTCTTTATATTTAATTTTTGATAATTTGATTAATATGTGTCTTGGCGTGTTTATCCTTGGATTTATCCTGTATGCGGCTCTCTGTGCTTCCAGAACTTGACTAACTATTTCCTTTCCCATATTAGGGAAGTTTTCAACTATAATCTCTTCAAATATTTTCTCAGTCCCTTTCTTTTTCTCTTCTTCTTCTGGGACCCCTATAATTCGAATGTTGGTGCGTTTAATGTTGTCCCAGAGGTCTCTGAGGCTGTCCTCAGTTCTTTTCATTCTTTTTTCTTTCTTCTCTTCTGCAGTCGTTATGTCCGCTATTTTATCTTCCAGGTCACTTGCCCGTTCTTCTGCCTCAGTTATTCTGCTATTGATCCCTTCTAGAATATTTTAAATTTCATTTATTGTGTTTTTCATCGTTGCTTGGTTCCTCTTTCGTTCTTCTACGTCCTTGTTAAATGGTTCTTGCATTTTGCCTATTCCATGTCCAGGATTTTGGATCATCGTTACTATCATTATTCTGAATTCTTTCTCAGGTAGACTGCCTATTTCCTCTTCATTTGTTAGGTCTGGTGTGTTTTTGCCTTGCTCCTTCATCTGCTGTGTGTTTTTCTGTCTTCTCATTTTGCTTATCTGACTGTGTTTGGGGTCTCCTTTTCACAGGCTGCAGGTTCGTAGTTCCTGTTGGTCTTGGTATCTGTCCCCAGTGGCGGAGGTTGGCTCAGTGGGTTGTGTAGGCTTCCTGGTGGAGGGGACTAGTGCCTGTGTTCTGGTGGATGAGTCTGGATCTTGTCTTTCCGGTGGGCACGTCCACGTCTGGTAGTGTGTTTTGGGGTGTCTGTGGCCTTATTATGATTTTTGGCAGCCTCTCTGCTAATGGATGGGGCTGTGTTCCTGTCTTGCTAGTTGTTTGGCATAGGGTGTCCAGCACTGTAGCTTGCTGGTCGTTGAGTGAAGCTGGGTCTTGGTGTTGAGACGGAGATCTCTGAGAGATTGTTGCCGTTTGGTATTACGTGGAGCTGGGGAGGTCTCTTGTGGACCCGTGACCTGAAGTTGGCCCTCCCACATCAGAGGCACATCCCTGATGCCTGGCTGGAGCACCGAGAGCCTTTCATCCACACGGCTCAGAACAAAAGGGAGAAAAAATAGAAAGAAAGAAATAAAGAGGATAAAATAAAATAAAATAAGAGAAAATAAAATAAAGTTAGTATAATAAAAATAAGAAAAATATTATTTAAAAAATTATTAATAAAAGATTATTAATTTTTTAAAATAAATTTTTAAATTTTTTAAAATAAAGAATACGAAATAATTATTTTAAAAAATTTATTAAGAAAAAAGATTTTTAATTGTTTCAAATAAATATAAGAAAAATATTATTATGAAATTACGTAGAAAAAATTTTTTTTAGTTCTTTAAAACAAAAAATAAAAAAAACTTCTTAAGAAAAAATGTATTTCATTTTTTTAAATGAAAATAAGAAAAAAATCATTAAGAAAAAATTATGGAAAAAAAAAAGTTTTGAGTTAAAACAAAGAAACAAAAAAAACTCCCAAAATAACAGATGGACCGAACCCTAGGACAAATGGTGAAAGCAAAGCTATACAGACAAAATCTCACACAAAAGCATACACATATACACTCACAAAAAGAGCAAAAGGAGAAAAAATAACATATCCTGCTCCCAAAGTCCACCTCCTCAATTTGGGGTGATTCGTTGTCTATTCAGGTATTCAACAGATGCAGGTACATCAAGTTGTTTGTGGAGCTTTAATGCACTTCTTCTGAGGCTGCTGGGAGAAATTTCCCTTTCTCTTCTTTGTTCGCACAGCTCCCGGGTTTCAGCTTTGGATTTGGACCCACCTCTGCGTGTAGGTCCCCTGAGGGCATCTGTTCATCGCTCACACAGGACGGGGTTAAAGGAGCAGCTGACTCGGGGCTTCTGGCTCACTCAGGCCTGGGGGAGGGAGGGGTATGGATGCGGGGCGAGCTTCCGGCGGCAGAAGCAGGCGTGAGGTTGCAGCAGTCTGAGGTGCGCCGTGTGTTCTCCCGGGGAAGTTGTCCCTGGATCACCGGTCCCTGGCAGTGGGGGGTTGCACAGGCTCCCGGGAAGGGCCGTGTGGATAGTGACCTGTGCTCGCACACAGGTTTCTTGGTGGCGGCAGCAGCAGGCTTAGCGACTCATGCCCGTCTGTGGGGTCCGCGTTGATAACCGTGGCTTACGCCCGTCTCTGGAGCTCGTTTAGCGGGCGCTCTGAATCCCCTCTCCTCATGCACCGGGAAACAAAGAGGCAAGAAAAAGGCTCTTGCCTGTTCGGCAGCTCCAGACCTTTTCCCGGACTCCCTCCCGGCTAGCTGTGGTTCACTAGCCCCCTTCAGGCTGTGTTTACGCCGCCAACCCCAGTCGTCTCCCTGGGATCCGACCGAGGCCCGAGCCTCAGTTCCCAGCCCCCGCCTGCTCCGGCGGGTGAGCAGACAAGCCTCTCGGGCTGTTAAGTGCTGCTCAGCACCGGTCCTCTCTTCGGGAATCTCTCCGCTTTGCCTTCTGCACCCCTGTGGCTGCGCTCTCCTCCGTGGCTCTGAAGCTTCCCCCCTCTGCCACCTGCAGTGTCCGCCCATGAAGGGGCTTCCTAGTGTGTGGAAACCTTTCCTCCTTCACATCTCCCTCCCACTGGTGCAGGTCCCGTCCTTATTCTTTTGTACCTGTTACTTCTTTTTACTTTTGCCCTACCCAGGTACGTGGGGAGTTTCTTGCCTTTTGGGTGGTCTGAATTCTTCTGCCAGCGTTCAGTGGGAGTTCCATTGGAGCAGTTCCCCGTGTAGATGTATTTCTGATGTATCTGTGGGGAGAAAGGTTATCTCTGCGTCTTACTCTTACGCCCTCTTGGCCAGACCCCTCCCTTTTTTTCTTGATGAGTCTGGCTACTGGTTTATCAATTTGGTTTATCTTCTCAAAGAACCAGCTTTTAGTTTTATTGATCTTTGCTATTGTTTCCTTCATTTCTTTTTCATGTAGTTCTGATCTGGTCTTTATGATTGTTTTGCTTCTGCTATCTTTGGGATATTTTTGTTCTTCTTTGACTTATTGCTTTAGGTACAAGGTTAGGTTGTTTATTCGAGATGTTTCCTGTTTTCTGAGGTAGGCTTGTATTTCTATAAACTTCACTCTTAGAACTGCTTTTGCTTCATCCCACAGGTTTTGGGTCGTCGTGTCTCCATTGTCATTTGTTTCTAGGTATTTTTTGATTTCCCCTTTGATTTCTTCGTGATCACTTGGTTATTAACTAGTGTATTAAGTAGTGTATCATTTTGGATGATCTGTCCATTGGTGAAAGTGGGGTGTTAAAGTCCCCTACTATGATTGTGTTACTGTCGATTTCCCCTTTTATGGCTGTTAGTATTTGCCTTATGTATTGAGGTGCTCCTATGTTGGGTGCATAAATAGTTACAATTGTTCTACCTTCTTCTTGGATCGATCCCTTGATCACTATGTGGTGTCCTTCTTTGTCTCTTGAAATAGTCTTTATTTTAAAGTCAATTTTGTCTGATACGAGAATTGCTACTCCAGCTTTCTTTTGATTTCCATTTGCGTGGAATATCTTTTTCCATCCGCTCACTTTCCGTCTGTATGAGCCCCTAGGTCTGAAGTGGGTCTCTTGTAGACAGCATATATACGCGTCTTGTTTTTGTATCCATTCAGCCAGTCTGTGTCTTTTGGTGGGAGCATTTAGTCCATTTACATTTCAGGTAATTATGGATATGTATGTTCCTATTCCCATTTTCTTAAATGTTTTGGGTTTGTTATTGTAGGTGTTTTCCTTCTCTTGTGTTTCTTGCCTAGAGAAGTTCCTTTAGCATTTGTTGTAAAGCTGGTTTGGTGGTGCTGAGCTCTCTCAGCTTTTGCTTGTCCGTAAAGGTTTTAATTTCTCCATCAGATCTGAATGAGATCCTTGCTGGGTAGAGTCATCTTGGTTGTACGTTTTTCTCCATCACTTTTAGTATATCCTGCCACTCCCTTCTGGCTTGCAGTGTTTCTGCTGAAAGATCAGCTGTTAACCTTATGGGGATTCCCTTGTGTGTTATTTGTTGTTTTTCCCTTGCTGCTTTTAACATGTTTTCTTTATATTTAATTTTTGATAATTTGATTAATATGTGTCTTGGCGTGTTTCTCCTTGGATTTATCCTGTATGCGGCTCTCTGTGCTTCCAGAACTTGACTAACTATTTCCTTTCCCATATTAGGGAAGTTTTCAACTATAATCTCTTCAAATATTTTCTCAGTCCCTTTCTTTTTCTCTTCTTCTTCTGGGACCCCTATAATTCGAATGTTGGTGCGTTTAATGTTGTCCCAGAGGTCTCTGAGGCTGTCCTCAGTTCTTTTCATTCTTTTTTCTTTCTTCTCTTCTGCAGTCGTTATGTCCGCTATTTTATCTTCCAGGTCACTTGCCCGTTCTTCTGCCTCAGTTATTCTGCTATTGATCCCTTCTAGAATATTTTAAATTTCATTTATTGTGTTTTTCATCGTTGCTTGGTTCCTCTTTCGTTCTTCTACGTCCTTGTTAAATGGTTCTTGCATTTTGCCTATTCCATGTCCAGGATTTTGGATCATCGTTACTATCATTATTCTGAATTCTTTCTCAGGTAGACTGCCTATTTCCTCTTCATTTGTTAGGTCTGGTGTGTTTTTGCCTTGCTCCTTCATCTGCTGTGTGTTTTTCTGTCTTCTCATTTTGCTTATCTGACTGTGTTTGGGGTCTCCTTTTCACAGGCTGCAGGTTCGTAGTTCCTGTTGGTCTTGGTATCTGTCCCCAGTGGCGGAGGTTGGCTCAGTGGGTTGTGTAGGCTTCCTGGTGGAGGGGACTAGTGCCTGTGTTCTGGTGGATGAGTCTGGATCTTGTCTTTCCGGTGGGCACGTCCACGTCTGGTAGTGTGTTTTGGGGTGTCTGTGGCCTTATTATGATTTTTGGCAGCCTCTCTGCTAATGGATGGGGCTGTGTTCCTGTCTTGCTAGTTGTTTGGCATAGGGTGTCCAGCACTGTAGCTTGCTGGTCGTTGAGTGAAGCTGGGTCTTGGTGTTGAGACGGAGATCTCTGAGAGATTGTTGCCGTTTGGTATTACGTGGAGCTGGGGAGGTCTCTTGTGGACCCGTGACCTGAAGTTGGCCCTCCCACATCAGAGGCACATCCCTGATGCCTGGCTGGAGCACCGAGAGCCTTTCATCCACACGGCTCAGAACAAAAGGGAGAAAAAATAGAAAGAAAGAAATAAAGAGGATAAAATAAAATAAAATAAGAGAAAATAAAATAAAGTTAGTATAATAAAAATAAGAAAAATATTATTTAAAAAATTATTAATAAAAGATTATTAATTTTTTAAAATAAATTTTTAAATTTTTTAAAATAAAGAATACGAAATAATTATTTAAAAAAATTTATTAAGAAAAAAGATTTTTAATTGTTTCAAATAAATATAAGAAAAATATTATTATGAAATTACGTAGAAAAAATTTTTTTTAGTTCTTTAAAACAAAAAATAAAAAAAACTTCTTAAGAAAAAATGTATTTCATTTTTTTAAATGAAAATAAGAAAAAAATCATTAAGAAAAAATTATGGAAAAAAAAAAGTTTTGAGTTAAAACAAAGAAACAAAAAAAACTCCCAAAATAACAGATGGACCGAACCCTAGGACAAATGGTGAAAGCAAAGCTATACAGACAAAATCTCACACAAAAGCATACACATATACACTCACAAAAAGAGCAAAAGGAGAAAAAATAACATATCCTGCTCCCAAAGTCCACCTCCTCAATTTGGGGTGATTCGTTGTCTATTCAGGTATTCAACAGATGCAGGTACATCAAGTTGTTTGTGGAGCTTTAATGCACTTCTTCTGAGGCTGCTGGGAGAAATTTCCCTTTCTCTTCTTTGTTCGCACAGCTCCCGGGTTTCAGCTTTGGATTTGGACCCACCTCTGCGTGTAGGTCCCCTGAGGGCATCTGTTCATCGCTCACACAGGACGGGGTTAAAGGAGCAGCTGACTCGGGGCTTCTGGCTCACTCAGGCCTGGGGGAGGGAGGGGTATGGATGCGGGGCGAGCTTCCGGCGGCAGAAGCAGGCGTGAGGTTGCAGCAGTCTGAGGTGCGCCGTGTGTTCTCCCGGGGAAGTTGTCCCTGGATCACCGGTCCCTGGCAGTGGGGGGTTGCACAGGCTCCCGGGAAGGGCCGTGTGGATAGTGACCTGTGCTCGCACACAGGTTTCTTGGTGGCGGCAGCAGCAGGCTTAGCGACTCATGCCCGTCTGTGGGGTCCGCGTTGATAACCGTGGCTTACGCCCGTCTCTGGAGCTCGTTTAGCGGGCGCTCTGAATCCCCTCTCCTCATGCACCGGGAAACAAAGAGGCAAGAAAAAGGCTCTTGCCTGTTCGGCAGCTCCAGACCTTTTCCCGGACTCCCTCCCGGCTAGCTGTGGTTCACTAGCCCCCTTCAGGCTGTGTTTACGCCGCCAACCCCAGTCGTCTCCCTGGGATCCGACCGAGGCCCGAGCCTCAGTTCCCAGCCCCCGCCTGCTCCGGCGGGTGAGCAGACAAGCCTCTCGGGCTGTTAAGTGCTGCTCAGCACCGGTCCTCTCTTCGGGAATCTCTCCGCTTTGCCTTCTGCACCCCTGTGGCTGCGCTCTCCTCCGTGGCTCTGAAGCTTCCCCCCTCTGCCACCTGCAGTGTCCGCCCATGAAGGGGCTTCCTAGTGTGTGGAAACCTTTCCTCCTTCACATCTCCCTCCCACTGGTGCAGGTCCCGTCCTTATTCTTTTGTACCTGTTACTTCTTTTTACTTTTGCCCTACCCAGGTACGTGGGGAGTTTCTTGCCTTTTGGGTGGTCTGAATTCTTCTGCCAGCGTTCAGTGGGAGTTCCATTGGAGCAGTTCCCCGTGTAGATGTATTTCTGATGTATCTGTGGGGAGAAAGGTTATCTCTGCGTCTTACTCTTACGCCCTCTTGGCCAGACCCCTCCCTTTTTTTCTTGATGAGTCTGGCTACTGGTTTATCAATTTGGTTTATCTTCTCAAAGAACCAGCTTTTAGTTTTATTGATCTTTGCTATTGTTTCCTTCATTTCTTTTTCATGTAGTTCTGATCTGGTCTTTATGATTGTTTTGCTTCTGCTATCTTTGGGATATTTTTGTTCTTCTTTGACTTATTGCTTTAGGTACAAGGTTAGGTTGTTTATTCGAGATGTTTCCTGTTTTCTGAGGTAGGCTTGTATTTCTATAAACTTCACTCTTAGAACTGCTTTTGCTTCATCCCACAGGTTTTGGGTCGTCGTGTCTCCATTGTCATTTGTTTCTAGGTATTTTTTGATTTCCCCTTTGATTTCTTCGTGATCACTTGGTTATTAACTAGTGTATTAAGTAGTGTATCATTTTGGATGATCTGTCCATTGGTGAAAGTGGGGTGTTAAAGTCCCCTACTATGATTGTGTTACTGTCGATTTCCCCTTTTATGGCTGTTAGTATTTGCCTTATGTATTGAGGTGCTCCTATGTTGGGTGCATAAATAGTTACAATTGTTCTACCTTCTTCTTGGATCGATCCCTTGATCACTATGTGGTGTCCTTCTTTGTCTCTTGAAATAGTCTTTATTTTAAAGTCAATTTTGTCTGATACGAGAATTGCTACTCCAGCTTTCTTTTGATTTCCATTTGCGTGGAATATCTTTTTCCATCCGCTCACTTTCCGTCTGTATGAGCCCCTAGGTCTGAAGTGGGTCTCTTGTAGACAGCATATATACGCGTCTTGTTTTTGTATCCATTCAGCCAGTCTGTGTCTTTTGGTGGGAGCATTTAGTCCATTTACATTTCAGGTAATTATGGATATGTATGTTCCTATTCCCATTTTCTTAAATGTTTTGGGTTTGTTATTGTAGGTGTTTTCCTTCTCTTGTGTTTCTTGCCTAGAGAAGTTCCTTTAGCATTTGTTGTAAAGCTGGTTTGGTGGTGCTGAGCTCTCTCAGCTTTTGCTTGTCCGTAAAGGTTTTAATTTCTCCATCAGATCTGAATGAGATCCTTGCTGGGTAGAGTCATCTTGGTTGTACGTTTTTCTCCATCACTTTTAGTATATCCTGCCACTCCCTTCTGGCTTGCAGTGTTTCTGCTGAAAGATCAGCTGTTAACCTTATGGGGATTCCCTTGTGTGTTATTTGTTGTTTTTCCCTTGCTGCTTTTAACATGTTTTCTTTATATTTAATTTTTGATAATTTGATTAATATGTGTCTTGGCGTGTTTCTCCTTGGATTTATCCTGTATGCGGCTCTCTGTGCTTCCAGAACTTGACTAACTATTTCCTTTCCCATATTAGGGAAGTTTTCAACTATAATCTCTTCAAATATTTTCTCAGTCCCTTTCTTTTTCTCTTCTTCTTCTGGGACCCCTATAATTCGAATGTTGGTGCGTTTAATGTTGTCCCAGAGGTCTCTGAGGCTGTCCTCAGTTCTTTTCATTCTTTTTTCTTTCTTCTCTTCTGCAGTCGTTATGTCCGCTATTTTATCTTCCAGGTCACTTGCCCGTTCTTCTGCCTCAGTTATTCTGCTATTGATCCCTTCTAGAATATTTTAAATTTCATTTATTGTGTTTTTCATCGTTGCTTGGTTCCTCTTTCGTTCTTCTACGTCCTTGTTAAATGGTTCTTGCATTTTGCCTATTCCATGTCCAGGATTTTGGATCATCGTTACTATCATTATTCTGAATTCTTTCTCAGGTAGACTGCCTATTTCCTCTTCATTTGTTAGGTCTGGTGTGTTTTTGCCTTGCTCCTTCATCTGCTGTGTGTTTTTCTGTCTTCTCATTTTGCTTATCTGACTGTGTTTGGGGTCTCCTTTTCACAGGCTGCAGGTTCGTAGTTCCTGTTGGTCTTGGTATCTGTCCCCAGTGGCGGAGGTTGGCTCAGTGGGTTGTGTAGGCTTCCTGGTGGAGGGGACTAGTGCCTGTGTTCTGGTGGATGAGTCTGGATCTTGTCTTTCCGGTGGGCACGTCCACGTCTGGTAGTGTGTTTTGGGGTGTCTGTGGCCTTATTATGATTTTTGGCAGCCTCTCTGCTAATGGATGGGGCTGTGTTCCTGTCTTGCTAGTTGTTTGGCATAGGGTGTCCAGCACTGTAGCTTGCTGGTCGTTGAGTGAAGCTGGGTCTTGGTGTTGAGACGGAGATCTCTGAGAGATTGTTGCCGTTTGGTATTACGTGGAGCTGGGGAGGTCTCTTGTGGACCCGTGACCTGAAGTTGGCCCTCCCACATCAGAGGCACATCCCTGATGCCTGGCTGGAGCACCGAGAGCCTTTCATCCACACGGCTCAGAACAAAAGGGAGAAAAAATAGAAAGAAAGAAATAAAGAGGATAAAATAAAATAAAATAAGAGAAAATAAAATAAAGTTAGTATAATAAAAATAAGAAAAATATTATTTAAAAAATTATTAATAAAAGATTATTAATTTTTTAAAATAAATTTTTAAATTTTTTAAAATAAAGAATACGAAATAATTATTTAAAAAAATTTATTAAGAAAAAAGATTTTTAATTGTTTCAAATAAATATAAGAAAAATATTATTATGAAATTACGTAGAAAAAATTTTTTTTAGTTCTTTAAAACAAAAAATAAAAAAAACTTCTTAAGAAAAAATGTATTTCATTTTTTTAAATGAAAATAAGAAAAAAATCATTAAGAAAAAATTATGGAAAAAAAAAAGTTTTGAGTTAAAACAAAGAAACAAAAAAAACTCCCAAAATAACAGATGGACCGAACCCTAGGACAAATGGTGAAAGCAAAGCTATACAGACAAAATCTCACACAAAAGCATACACATATACACTCACAAAAAGAGCAAAAGGAGAAAAAATAACATATCCTGCTCCCAAAGTCCACCTCCTCAATTTGGGGTGATTCGTTGTCTATTCAGGTATTCAACAGATGCAGGTACATCAAGTTGTTTGTGGAGCTTTAATGCACTTCTTCTGAGGCTGCTGGGAGAAATTTCCCTTTCTCTTCTTTGTTCGCACAGCTCCCGGGTTTCAGCTTTGGATTTGGACCCACCTCTGCGTGTAGGTCCCCTGAGGGCATCTGTTCATCGCTCACACAGGACGGGGTTAAAGGAGCAGCTGACTCGGGGCTTCTGGCTCACTCAGGCCTGGGGGAGGGAGGGGTATGGATGCGGGGCGAGCTTCCGGCGGCAGAAGCAGGCGTGAGGTTGCAGCAGTCTGAGGTGCGCCGTGTGTTCTCCCGGGGAAGTTGTCCCTGGATCACCGGTCCCTGGCAGTGGGGGGTTGCACAGGCTCCCGGGAAGGGCCGTGTGGATAGTGACCTGTGCTCGCACACAGGTTTCTTGGTGGCGGCAGCAGCAGGCTTAGCGACTCATGCCCGTCTGTGGGGTCCGCGTTGATAACCGTGGCTTACGCCCGTCTCTGGAGCTCGTTTAGCGGGCGCTCTGAATCCCCTCTCCTCATGCACCGGGAAACAAAGAGGCAAGAAAAAGGCTCTTGCCTGTTCGGCAGCTCCAGACCTTTTCCCGGACTCCCTCCCGGCTAGCTGTGGTTCACTAGCCCCCTTCAGGCTGTGTTTACGCCGCCAACCCCAGTCGTCTCCCTGGGATCCGACCGAGGCCCGAGCCTCAGTTCCCAGCCCCCGCCTGCTCCGGCGGGTGAGCAGACAAGCCTCTCGGGCTGTTAAGTGCTGCTCAGCACCGGTCCTCTCTTCGGGAATCTCTCCGCTTTGCCTTCTGCACCCCTGTGGCTGCGCTCTCCTCCGTGGCTCTGAAGCTTCCCCCCTCTGCCACCTGCAGTGTCCGCCCATGAAGGGGCTTCCTAGTGTGTGGAAACCTTTCCTCCTTCACATCTCCCTCCCACTGGTGCAGGTCCCGTCCTTATTCTTTTGTACCTGTTACTTCTTTTTACTTTTGCCCTACCCAGGTACGTGGGGAGTTTCTTGCCTTTTGGGTGGTCTGAATTCTTCTGCCAGCGTTCAGTGGGAGTTCCATTGGAGCAGTTCCCCGTGTAGATGTATTTCTGATGTATCTGTGGGGAGAAAGGTTATCTCTGCGTCTTACTCTTACGCCCTCTTGGCCAGACCCCTCCCTTTTTTTCTTGATGAGTCTGGCTACTGGTTTATCAATTTGGTTTATCTTCTCAAAGAACCAGCTTTTAGTTTTATTGATCTTTGCTATTGTTTCCTTCATTTCTTTTTCATGTAGTTCTGATCTGGTCTTTATGATTGTTTTGCTTCTGCTATCTTTGGGATATTTTTGTTCTTCTTTGACTTATTGCTTTAGGTACAAGGTTAGGTTGTTTATTCGAGATGTTTCCTGTTTTCTGAGGTAGGCTTGTATTGCTATAAACTTCACTCTTAGAACTGCTTTTGCTTCATCCCACAGGTTTTGGGTCGTCGTGTCTCCATTGTCATTTGTTTCTAGGTATTTTTTGATTTCCCCTTTGATTTCTTCGTGATCACTTGGTTATTAACTAGTGTATTAAGTAGTGTATCATTTTGGATGATCTGTCCATTGGTGAAAGTGGGGTGTTAAAGTCCCCTACTATGATTGTGTTACTGTCGATTTCCCCTTTTATGGCTGTTAGTATTTGCCTTATGTATTGAGGTGCTCCTATGTTGGGTGCATAAATAGTTACAATTGTTCTACCTTCTTCTTGGATCGATCCCTTGATCACTATGTGGTGTCCTTCTTTGTCTCTTGAAATAGTCTTTATTTTAAAGTCAATTTTGTCTGATACGAGAATTGCTACTCCAGCTTTCTTTTGATTTCCATTTGCGTGGAATATCTTTTTCCATCCGCTCACTTTCCGTCTGTATGAGCCCCTAGGTCTGAAGTGGGTCTCTTGTAGACAGCATATATACGCGTCTTGTTTTTGTATCCATTCAGCCAGTCTGTGTCTTTTGGTGGGAGCATTTAGTCCATTTACATTTCAGGTAATTATGGATATGTATGTTCCTATTCCCATTTTCTTAAATGTTTTGGGTTTGTTATTGTAGGTGTTTTCCTTCTCTTGTGTTTCTTGCCTAGAGAAGTTCCTTTAGCATTTGTTGTAAAGCTGGTTTGGTGGTGCTGAGCTCTCTCAGCTTTTGCTTGTCCGTAAAGGTTTTAATTTCTCCATCAGATCTGAATGAGATCCTTGCTGGGTAGAGTCATCTTGGTTGTACGTTTTTCTCCATCACTTTTAGTATATCCTGCCACTCCCTTCTGGCTTGCAGAGTTTCTGCTGAAAGATCAGCTGTTAACCTTATGGGGATTCCCTTGTGTGTTATTTGTTGTTTTTCCCTTGCTGCTTTTAACATGTTTTCTTTATATTTAATTTTTGATAATTTGATTAATATGTGTCTTGGCGTGTTTCTCCTTGGATTTATCCTGTATGGGGCTCTCTGTGCTTCCAGAACTTGACTAACTATTTCCTTTCCCATATTAGGGAAGTTTTCAACTATAATCTCTTCAAATATTTTCTCAGTCCCTTTCTTTTTCTCTTCTTCTTCTGGGACCCCTATAATTCGAATGTTGGTGCGTTTAATGTTGTCCCAGAGGTCTCTGAGGCTGTCCTCAGTTCTTTTCATTCTTTTTTCTTTCTTCTCTTCTGCAGTCGTTATGTCCGCTATTTTATCTTCCAGGTCACTTGCCCGTTCTTCTGCCTCAGTTATTCTGCTATTGATCCCTTCTAGAATATTTTAAATTTCATTTATTGTGTTTTTCATCGTTGCTTGGTTCCTCTTTCGTTCTTCTACGTCCTTGTTAAATGGTTCTTGCATTTTGCCTATTCCATGTCCAGGATTTTGGATCATCGTTACTATCATTATTCTGAATTCTTTCTCAGGTAGACTGCCTATTTCCTCTTCATTTGTTAGGTCTGGTGTGTTTTTGCCTTGCTCCTTCATCTGCTGTGTGTTTTTCTGTCTTCTCATTTTGCTTATCTGACTGTGTTTGGGGTCTCCTTTTCACAGGCTGCAGGTTCGTAGTTCCTGTTGGTCTTGGTATCTGTCCCCAGTGGCGGAGGTTGGCTCAGTGGGTTGTGTAGGCTTCCTGGTGGAGGGGACTAGTGCCTGTGTTCTGGTGGATGAGTCTGGATCTTGTCTTTCCGGTGGGCACGTCCACGTCTGGTAGTGTGTTTTGGGGTGTCTGTGGCCTTATTATGATTTTTGGCAGCCTCTCTGCTAATGGATGGGGCTGTGTTCCTGTCTTGCTAGTTGTTTGGCATAGGGTGTCCAGCACTGTAGCTTGCTGGTCGTTGAGTGAAGCTGGGTCTTGGTGTTGAGACGGAGATCTCTGAGAGATTGTTGCCGTTTGGTATTACGTGGAGCTGGGGAGGTCTCTTGTGGACCCGTGACCTGAAGTTGGCCCTCCCACATCAGAGGCACATCCCTGATGCCTGGCTGGAGCACCGAGAGCCTTTCATCCACACGGCTCAGAACAAAAGGGAGAAAAAATAGAAAGAAAGAAATAAAGAGGATAAAATAAAATAAAATAAGAGAAAATAAAATAAAGTTAGTATAATAAAAATAAGAAAAATATTATTTAAAAAATTATTAATAAAAGATTATTAATTTTTTAAAATAAATTTTTAAATTTTTTAAAATAAAGAATACGAAATAATTATTTAAAAAAATTTATTAAGAAAAAAGATTTTTAATTGTTTCAAATAAATATAAGAAAAATATTATTATGAAATTACGTAGAAAAAATTTTTTTTAGTTCTTTAAAACAAAAAATAAAAAAAACTTCTTAAGAAAAAATGTATTTCATTTTTTTAAATGAAAATAAGAAAAAAATCATTAAGAAAAAATTATGGAAAAAAAAAAGTTTTGAGTTAAAACAAAGAAACAAAAAAAACTCCCAAAATAACAGATGGACCGAACCCTAGGACAAATGGTGAAAGCAAAGCTATACAGACAAAATCTCACACAAAAGCATACACATATACACTCACAAAAAGAGCAAAAGGAGAAAAAATAACATATCCTGCTCCCAAAGTCCACCTCCTCAATTTGGGGTGATTCGTTGTCTATTCAGGTATTCAACAGATGCAGGTACATCAAGTTGTTTGTGGAGCTTTAATGCACTTCTTCTGAGGCTGCTGGGAGAAATTTCCCTTTCTCTTCTTTGTTCGCACAGCTCCCGGGTTTCAGCTTTGGATTTGGACCCACCTCTGCGTGTAGGTCCCCTGAGGGCATCTGTTCATCGCTCACACAGGACGGGGTTAAAGGAGCAGCTGACTCGGGGCTTCTGGCTCACTCAGGCCTGGGGGAGGGAGGGGTATGGATGCGGGGCGAGCTTCCGGCGGCAGAAGCAGGCGTGAGGTTGCAGCAGTCTGAGGTGCGCCGTGTGTTCTCCCGGGGAAGTTGTCCCTGGATCACCGGTCCCTGGCAGTGGGGGGTTTCACAGGCTCCCGGGAAGGGCCGTGTGGATAGTGACCTGTGCTCGCACACAGGTTTCTTGGTGGCGGCAGCAGCAGGCTTAGCGACTCATGCCCGTCTGTGGGGTCCGCGTTGATAACCGTGGCTTACGCCCGTCTCTGGAGCTCGTTTAGCGGGCGCTCTGAATCCCCTCTCCTCATGCACCGGGAAACAAAGAGGCAAGAAAAAGGCTCTTGCCTGTTCGGCAGCTCCAGACCTTTTCCCGGACTCCCTCCCGGCTAGCTGTGGTTCACTAGCCCCCTTCAGGCTGTGTTTACGCCGCCAACCCCAGTCGTCTCCCTGGGATCCGACCGAGGCCCGAGCCTCAGTTCCCAGCCCCCGCCTGCTCCGGCGGGTGAGCAGACAAGCCTCTCGGGCTGTTAAGTGCTGCTCAGCACCGGTCCTCTCTTCGGGAATCTCTCCGCTTTGCCTTCTGCACCCCTGTGGCTGCGCTCTCCTCCGTGGCTCTGAAGCTTCCCCCCTCTGCCACCTGCAGTGTCCGCCCATGAAGGGGCTTCCTAGTGTGTGGAAACCTTTCCTCCTTCACATCTCCCTCCCACTGGTGCAGGTCCCGTCCTTATTCTTTTGTACCTGTTACTTCTTTTTACTTTTGCCCTACCCAGGTACGTGGGGAGTTTCTTGCCTTTTGGGTGGTCTGAATTCTTCTGCCAGCGTTCAGTGGGAGTTCCATTGGAGCAGTTCCCCGTGTAGATGTATTTCTGATGTATCTGTGGGGAGAAAGGTTATCTCTGCGTCTTACTCTTACGCCCTCTTGGCCAGACCCCTCCCTTTTTTTCTTGATGAGTCTGGCTACTGGTTTATCAATTTGGTTTATCTTCTCAAAGAACCAGCTTTTAGTTTTATTGATCTTTGCTATTGTTTCCTTCATTTCTTTTTCATGTAGTTCTGATCTGGTCTTTATGATTGTTTTGCTTCTGCTATCTTTGGGATATTTTTGTTCTTCTTTGACTTATTGCTTTAGGTACAAGGTTAGGTTGTTTATTCGAGATGTTTCCTGTTTTCTGAGGTAGGCTTGTATTGCTATAAACTTCACTCTTAGAACTGCTTTTGCTTCATCCCACAGGTTTTGGGTCGTCGTGTCTCCATTGTCATTTGTTTCTAGGTATTTTTTGATTTCCCCTTTGATTTCTTCGTGATCACTTGGTTATTAACTAGTGTATTAAGTAGTGTATCATTTTGGATGATCTGTCCATTGGTGAAAGTGGGGTGTTAAAGTCCCCTACTATGATTGTGTTACTGTCGATTTCCCCTTTTATGGCTGTTAGTATTTGCCTTATGTATTGAGGTGCTCCTATGTTGGGTGCATAAATAGTTACAATTGTTCTACCTTCTTCTTGGATCGATCCCTTGATCACTATGTGGTGTCCTTCTTTGTCTCTTGAAATAGTCTTTATTTTAAAGTCAATTTTGTCTGATACGAGAATTGCTACTCCAGCTTTCTTTTGATTTCCATTTGCGTGGAATATCTTTTTCCATCCGCTCACTTTCCGTCTGTATGAGCCCCTAGGTCTGAAGTGGGTCTCTTGTAGACAGCATATATACGCGTCTTGTTTTTGTATCCATTCAGCCAGTCTGTGTCTTTTGGTGGGAGCATTTAGTCCATTTACATTTCAGGTAATTATGGATATGTATGTTCCTATTCCCATTTTCTTAAATGTTTTGGGTTTGTTATTGTAGGTGTTTTCCTTCTCTTGTGTTTCTTGCCTAGAGAAGTTCCTTTAGCATTTGTTGTAAAGCTGGTTTGGTGGTGCTGAGCTCTCTCAGCTTTTGCTTGTCCGTAAAGGTTTTAATTTCTCCATCAGATCTGAATGAGATCCTTGCTGGGTAGAGTCATCTTGGTTGTACGTTTTTCTCCATCACTTTTAGTATATCCTGCCACTCCCTTCTGGCTTGCAGTGTTTCTGCTGAAAGATCTGCTGTTAACCTTATGGGGATTCCCTTGTGTGTTATTTGTTGTTTTTCCCTTGCTGCTTTTAACATGTTTTCTTTATATTTAATTTTTGATAATTTGATTAATATGTGTCTTGGCGTGTTTCTCCTTGGATTTATCCTGTATGCGGCTCTCTGTGCTTCCAGAACTTGACTAACTATTTCCTTTCCCATATTAGGGAAGTTTTCAACTATAATCTCTTCAAATATTTTCTCAGTCCCTTTCTTTTTCTCTTCTTCTTCTGGGACCCTTATAATTCGAATGTTGGTGCGTTTAATGTTGTCCCAGAGGTCTCTGAGGCTGTCCTCAGTTCTTTTCATTCTTTTTTCTTTCTTCTCTTCTGCAGTCGTTATGTCCGCTATTTTATCTTCCAGGTCACTTGCCCGTTCTTCTGCCTCAGTTATTCTGCTATTGATCCCTTCTAGAATATTTTAAATTTCATTTATTGTGTTTTTCATCGTTGCTTGGTTCCTCTTTCGTTCTTCTACGTCCTTGTTAAATGGTTCTTGCATTTTGCCTATTCCATGTCCAGGATTTTGGATCATCGTTACTATCATTATTCTTAATTCTTTCTCAGGTAGACTGCCTATTTCCTCTTCATTTGTTAGGTCTGGTGTGTTTTTACCTTGCTCCTTCATCTGCTGTGTGTTTTTCTGTCTTCTCATTTTGCTTATCTGACTGTGTTTGGGGTCTCCTTTTCACAGGCTGCAGGTTCGTAGTTCCTGTTGGTCTTGGTATCTGTCCCCAGTGGCGGAGGTTGGCTCAGTGGGTTGTGTAGGCTTCCTGGTGGAGGGGACTAGTGCCTGTGTTCTGGTGGATGAGTCTGGATCTTGTCTTTCCGGTGGGCACGTCCACGTCTGGTAGTGTGTTTTGGGGTGTCTGTGGCCTTATTATGATTTTTGGCAGCCTCTCTGCTAATGGATGGGGCTGTGTTCCTGTCTTGCTAGTTGTTTGGCATAGGGTGTCCAGCACTGTAGCTTGCTGGTCGTTGAGTGAAGCTGGGTCTTGGTGTTGAGACGGAGATCTCTGAGAGATTTTTGCCGTTTGGTATTACGTGGAGCTGGGGAGGTCTCTTGTGGACCCGTGACCTGAAGTTGGCCCTCCCACATCAGAGGCACATCCCTGATGCCTGGCTGGAGCACCGAGAGCCTTTCATCCACACGGCTCAGAACAAAAGGGAGAAAAAATAGAAAGAAAGAAATAAAGAGGATAAAATAAAATAAAATAAGAGAAAATAAAATAAAGTTAGTATAATAAAAATAAGAAAAATATTATTTAAAAAATTATTAATAAAAGATTATTAATTTTTTAAAATAAATTTTTAAATTTTTTAAAATAAAGAATACGAAATAATTATTTAAAAAAATTTATTAAGAAAAAAGATTTTTAATTGTTTCAAATAAATATAAGAAAAATATTATTATGAAATTACGTAGAAAAAATTTTTTTTAGTTCTTTAAAACAAAAAATAAAAAAAACTTCTTAAGAAAAAATGTATTTCATTTTTCTAAATGAAAATAAGAAAAAAATCATTAAGAAAAAATTATGGAAAAAAAAAAGTTTTGAGTTAAAACAAAGAAACAAAAAAAACTCCCAAAATAACAGATGGACCGAACCCTAGGACAAATGGTGAAAGCAAAGCTATACAGACAAAATCTCACACAAAAGCATACACATATACACTCACAAAAAGAGCAAAAGGAGAAAAAATAACATATCCTGCTCCCAAAGTCCACCTCCTCAATTTGGGGTGATTCGTTGTCTATTCAGGTATTCAACAGATGCAGGTACATCAAGTTGTTTGTGGAGCTTTAATGCACTTCTTCTGAGGCTGCTGGGAGAAATTTCCCTTTCTCTTCTTTGTTCGCACAGCTCCCGGGTTTCAGCTTTGGATTTGGACCCACCTCTGCGTGTAGGTCCCCTGAGGGCATCTGTTCATCGCTCACACAGGACGGGGTTAAAGGAGCAGCTGACTCGGGGCTTCTGGCTCACTCAGGCCTGGGGGAGGGAGGGGTATGGATGCAGGGCGAGCTTCCGGCGGCAGAAGCAGGCGTGAGGTTGCAGCAGTCTGAGGTGCGCCGTGTGTTCTCCCGGGGAAGTTGTCCCTGGATCACCGGTCCCTGGCAGTGGGGGGTTTCACAGGCTCCCGGGAAGGGCCGTGTGGATAGTGACCTGTGCTCGCACACAGGTTTCTTGGTGGCGGCAGCAGCAGGCTTAGCGACTCATGCCCGTCTGTGGGGTCCGCGTTGATAACCGTGGCTTACGCCCGTCTCTGGAGCTCGTTTAGCGGGCGCTCTGAATCCCCTCTCCTCATGCACCGGGAAACAAAGAGGCAAGAAAAAGGCTCTTGCCTGTTCGGCAGCTCCAGACCTTTTCCCGGACTCCCTCCCGGCTAGCTGTGGTTCACTAGCCCCCTTCAGGCTGTGTTTACGCCGCCAACCCCAGTCGTCTCCCTGGGATCCGACCGAGGCCCGAGCCTCAGTTCCCAGCCCCCGCCTGCTCCGGCGGGTGAGCAGACAAGCCTCTCGGGCTGTTAAGTGCTGCTCAGCACCGGTCCTCTCTTCGGGAATCTCTCCGCTTTGCCTTCTGCACCCCTGTGGCTGCGCTCTCCTCCGTGGCTCTGAAGCTTCCCCCCTCTGCCACCTGCAGTGTCCGCCCATGAAGGGGCTTCCTAGTGTGTGGAAACCTTTCCTCCTTCACATCTCCCTCCCACTGGTGCAGGTCCCGTCCTTATTCTTTTGTACCTGTTACTTCTTTTTACTTTTGCCCTACCCAGGTACGTGGGGAGTTTCTTGCCTTTTGGGTGGTCTGAATTCTTCTGCCAGCGTTCAGTGGGAGTTCCATTGGAGCAGTTCCCCGTGTAGATGTATTTCTGATGTATCTGTGGGGAGAAAGGTTATCTCTGCGTCTTACTCTTACGCCCTCTTGGCCAGACCCCTCCCTTTTTTTCTTGATGAGTCTGGCTACTGGTTTATCAATTTGGTTTATCTTCTCAAAGAACCAGCTTTTAGTTTTATTGATCTTTGCTATTGTTTCCTTCATTTCTTTTTCATGTAGTTCTGATCTGGTCTTTATGATTGTTTTGCTTCTGCTATCTTTGGGATATTTTTGTTCTTCTTTGACTTATTGCTTTAGGTACAAGGTTAGGTTGTTTATTCGAGATGTTTCCTGTTTTCTGAGGTAGGCTTGTATTGCTATAAACTTCACTCTTAGAACTGCTTTTGCTTCATCCCACAGGTTTTGGGTCGTCGTGTCTCCATTGTCATTTGTTTCTAGGTATTTTTTGATTTCCCCTTTGATTTCTTCGTGATCACTTGGTTATTAACTAGTGTATTAAGTAGTGTATCATTTTGGATGATCTGTCCATTGGTGAAAGTGGGGTGTTAAAGTCCCCTACTATGATTGTGTTACTGTCGATTTCCCCTTTTATGGCTGTTAGTATTTGCCTTATGTATTGAGGTGCTCCTATGTTGGGTGCATAAATAGTTACAATTGTTCTACCTTCTTCTTGGATCGATCCCTTGATCACTATGTGGTGTCCTTCTTTGTCTCTTGAAATAGTCTTTATTTTAAAGTCAATTTTGTCTGATACGAGAATTGCTACTCCAGCTTTCTTTTGATTTCCATTTGCGTGGAATATCTTTTTCCATCCGCTCACTTTCCGTCTGTATGAGCCCCTAGGTCTGAAGTGGGTCTCTTGTAGACAGCATATATACGCGTCTTGTTTTTGTATCCATTCAGCCAGTCTGTGTCTTTTGGTGGGAGCATTTAGTCCATTTACATTTCAGGTAATTATGGATATGTATGTTCCTATTCCCATTTTCTTAAATGTTTTGGGTTTGTTATTGTAGGTGTTTTCCTTCTCTTGTGTTTCTTGCCTAGAGAAGTTCCTTTAGCATTTGTTGTAAAGCTGGTTTGGTGGTGCTGAGCTCTCTCAGCTTTTGCTTGTCCGTAAAGGTTTTAATTTCTCCATCAGATCTGAATGAGATCCTTGCTGGGTAGAGTCATCTTGGTTGTACGTTTTTCTCCATCACTTTTAGTATATCCTGCCACTCCCTTCTGGCTTGCAGAGTTTCTGCTGAAAGATCAGCTGTTAACCTTATGGGGATTCCCTTGTGTGTTATTTGTTGTTTTTCCCTTGCTGCTTTTAACATGTTTTCTTTATATTTAATTTTTGATAATTTGATTAATATGTGTCTTGGCGTGTTTCTCCTTGGATTTATCCTGTATGGGGCTCTCTGTGCTTCCAGAACTTGACTAACTATTTCCTTTCCCATATTAGGGAAGTTTTCAACTATAATCTCTTCAAATATTTTCTCAGTCCCTTTCTTTTTCTCTTCTTCTTCTGGGACCCCTATAATTCGAATGTTGGTGTGTTTAATGTTGTCCCAGAGGTCTCTGAGGCTGTCCTCAGTTCTTTTCATTCTTTTTTCTTTCTTCTCTTCTGCAGTCGTTATGTCCGCTATTTTATCTTCCAGGTCACTTGCCCGTTCTTCTGCCTCAGTTATTCTGCTATTGATCCCTTCTAGAATATTTTAAATTTCATTTATTGTGTTTTTCATCGTTGCTTGGTTCCTCTTTCGTTCTTCTACGTCCTTGTTAAATGGTTCTTGCATTTTGCCTATTCCATGTCCAGGATTTTGGATCATCGTTACTATCATTATTCTGAATTCTTTCTCAGGTAGACTGCCTATTTCCTCTTCATTTGTTAGGTCTGGTGTGTTTTTACCTTGCTCCTTCATCTGCTGTGTGTTTTTCTGTCTTCTCATTTTGCTTATCTGACTGTGTTTGGGGTCTCCTTTTCACAGGCTGCAGGTTCGTAGTTCCTGTTGGTCTTGGTATCTGTCCCCAGTGGCGGAGGTTGGCTCAGTGGGTTGTGTAGGCTTCCTGGTGGAGGGGACTAGTGCCTGTGTTCTGGTGGATGAGTCTGGATCTTGTCTTTCCGGTGGGCACGTCCACGTCTGGTAGTGTGTTTTGGGGTGTCTGTGGCCTTATTATGATTTTTGGCAGCCTCTCTGCTAATGGATGGGGCTGTGTTCCTGTCTTGCTAGTTGTTTGGCATAGGGTGTCCAGCACTGTAGCTTGCTGGTCGTTGAGTGAAGCTGGGTCTTGGTGTTGAGACGGAGATCTCTGAGAGATTTTTGCCGTTTGGTATTACGTGGAGCTGGGGAGGTCTCTTGTGGACCCGTGACCTGAAGTTGGCCCTCCCACATCAGAGGCACATCCCTGATGCCTGGCTGGAGCACCGAGAGCCTTTCATCCACACGGCTCAGAACAAAAGGGAGAAAAAAATAGAAAGAAAGAAATAAAGAGGATAAAATAAAATAAAATAAGAGAAAATAAAATAAAGTTAGTATAATAAAAATAAGAAAAATATTATTTAAAAAATTATTAATAAAAGATTATTAATTTTTTAAAATAAATTTTTAAATTTTTTAAAATAAAGAATACGAAATAATTATTTAAAAAAATTTATTAAGAAAAAAGATTTTTAATTGTTTCAAATAAATATAAGAAAAATATTATTATGAAATTACGTAGAAAAAATTTTTTTTAGTTCTTTAAAACAAAAAATAAAAAAAACTTCTTAAGAAAAAATGTATTTCATTTTTTTAAATGAAAATAAGAAAAAAATCATTAAGAAAAAATTATGGAAAAAAAAAAGTTTTGAGTTAAAACAAAGAAACAAAAAAAACTCCCAAAATAACAGATGGACCGAACCCTAGGACAAATGGTGAAAGCAAAGCTATACAGACAAAATCTCACACAAAAGCATACACATATACACTCACAAAAAGAGGAAAAGGAGAAAAAATAACATATCCTGCTCCCAAAGTCCACCTCCTCAATTTGGGGTGATTCGTTGTCTATTCAGGTATTCAACAGATGCAGGTACATCAAGTTGTTTGTGGAGCTTTAATGCACTTCTTCTGAGGCTGCTGGGAGAAATTTCCCTTTCTCTTCTTTGTTCGCACAGCTCCCGGGTTTCAGCTTTGGATTTGGACCCACCTCTGCGTGTAGGTCCCCTGAGGGCATCTGTTCATCGCTCACACAGGACGGGGTTAAAGGAGCAGCTGACTCGGGGCTTCTGGCTCACTCAGGCCTGGGGGAGGGAGGGGTATGGATGCAGGGCGAGCTTCCGGCGGCAGAAGCAGGCGTGAGGTTGCAGCAGTCTGAGGTGCGCCGTGTGTTCTCCCGGGGAAGTTGTCCCTGGATCACCGGTCCCTGGCAGTGGGGGGTTGCACAGGCTCCCGGGAAGGGCCGTGTGGATAGTGACCTGTGCTCGCACACAGGTTTCTTGGTGGCGGCAGCAGCAGGCTTAGCGACTCATGCCCGTCTGTGGGGTCCGCGTTGATAACCGTGGCTTACGCCCGTTTCTGGAGCTCGTTTAGCGGGCGCTCTGAATCCCCTCTCCTCATGCACTGGGAAACAAAGAGGCAAGAAAAAGGCTCTTGCCTGTTCGGCAGCTCCAGACCTTTTCCCGGACTCCCTCCCGGCTAGCTGTGGTTCACTAGCCCCCTTCAGGCTGTGTTTACGCCGCCAACCCCAGTCGTCTCCCTGGGATCCGACCGAGGCCCGAGCCTCAGTTCCCAGCCCCCGCCTGCTCCGGCGGGTGAGCAGACAAGCCTCTCGGGCTGTTAAGTGCTGCTCAGCACCGGTCCTCTCTTCGGGAATCTCTCCGCTTTGCCTTCTGCACCCCTGTGGCTGCGCTCTCCTCCGTGGCTCTGAAGCTTCCCCCCTCTGCCACCTGCAGTGTCCGCCCATGAAGGGGCTTCCTAGTGTGTGGAAACCTTTCCTCCTTCACATCTCCCTCCCACTGGTGCAGGTCCCGTCCTTATTCTTTTGTACCTGTTACTTCTTTTTACTTTTGCCCTACCCAGGTACGTGGGGAGTTTCTTGCCTTTTGGGTGGTCTGAATTCTTCTGCCAGCGTTCAGTGGGAGTTCCATTGGAGCAGTTCCCCGTGTAGATGTATTTCTGATGTATCTGTGGGGAGAAAGGTTATCTCTGCGTCTTACTCTTACGCCCTCTTGCCCAGACCCCTCCCTTTTTTTCTTGATGAGTCTGGCTACTGGTTTACCAATTTGGTTTATCTTCTCAAAGAACCAGCTTTTAGTTTTGTTGATCTTTGCTATTGTTTCCTTCATTTCTTTTTCATGTAGTTCTGATCTGGTCTTTATGATTGTTTTGCTTCTGCTATCTTTGGGATATTTTTGTTCTTCTTTGACTTATTGCTTTAGGTACAAGGTTAGGTTGTTTATTCGAGATGTTTCCTGTTTTCTGAGGTAGGCTTGTATTGCTATAAACTTCACTCTTAGAACTGCTTTTGCTTCATCCCACAGGTTTTGGGTCGTCGTGTCTCCATTGTCATTTGTTTCTAGGTATTTTTTGATTTCCCCTTTGATTTCTTCGTGATCACTTGGTTATTAACTAGTGTATTAAGTAGTGTATCATTTTGGATGATCTGTCCATTGGTGAAAGTGGGGTGTTAAAGTCCCCTACTATGATTGTGTTACTGTCGATTTCCCCTTTTATGGCTGTTAGTATTTGCCTTATGTATTGAGGTGCTCCTATGTTGGGTGCATAAATAGTTACAATTGTTCTACCTTCTTCTTGGATCGATCCCTTGATCACTATGTGGTGTCCTTCTTTGTCTCTTGAAATAGTCTTTATTTTAAAGTCAATTTTGTCTGATACGAGAATTGCTACTCCAGCTTTCTTTTGATTTCCATTTGCGTGGAATATCTTTTTCCATCCGCTCACTTTCCGTCTGTATGAGCCCCTAGGTCTGAAGTGGGTCTCTTGTAGACAGCATATATACGCGTCTTGTTTTTGTATCCATTCAGCCAGTCTGTGTCTTTTGGTGGGAGCATTTAGTCCATTTACATTTCAGGTAATTATGGATATGTATGTTCCTATTCCCATTTTCTTAAATGTTTTGGGTTTGTTATTGTAGGTGTTTTCCTTCTCTTGTGTTTCTTGCCTAGAGAAGTTCCTTTAGCATTTGTTGTAAAGCTGGTTTGGTGGTGCTGAGCTCTCTCAGCTTTTGCTTGTCCGTAAAGGTTTTAATTTCTCCATCAGATCTGAATGAGATCCTTGCTGGGTAGAGTCATCTTGGTTGTACGTTTTTCTCCATCACTTTTAGTATATCCTGCCACTCCCTTCTGGCTTGCAGTGTTTCTGCTGAAAGATCAGCTGTTAACCTTATGGGGATTCCCTTGTGTGTTATTTGTTGTTTTTCCCTTGCTGCTTTTAACATGTTTTCTTTATATTTAATTTTTGATAATTTGATTAATATGTGTCTTGGCGTGTTTCTCCTTGGATTTATCCTGTATGCGGCTCTCTGTGCTTCCAGAACTTGACTAACTATTTCCTTTCCCATATTAGGGAAGTTTTCAACTATAATCTCTTCAAATATTTTCTCAGTCCCT
Source organism: Eschrichtius robustus (assembly GCF_028021215.1). NCBI lineage: Eukaryota > Metazoa > Chordata > Mammalia > Artiodactyla > Eschrichtiidae > Eschrichtius > Eschrichtius robustus. Next base: position 140,720,723 of record NC_090824.1, on the reverse strand, counting down.
TTCTTTTTCTCTTCTTCTTCTGGGACCCCTATAATTCGAATGTTGGTGTGTTTAATGTTGTCCCAGAGGTCTCTGAGGCTGTCCTCAGTTCTTTTCATTCTTTTTTCTTTCTTCTCTTCTGCAGTCGTTATGTCCGCTATTTTATCTTCCAGGTCACTTGCCTGTTCTTCTGCCTCAGTTATTCTGCTATTGATCCCTTCTAGAATATTTTAAATTTCATTTATTGTGTTTTTCATCGTTGCTTGGTTCCTCTTTCGTTCTTCTACGTCCTTGTTAAATGGTTCTTGCATTTTGCCTATTCCATGTCCAGGATTTTGGATCATCGTTACTATCATTATTCTTAATTCTTTCTCAGGTAGACTGCCTATTTCCTCTTCATTTGTTAGGTCTGGTGTGTTTTTACCTTGCTCCTTCATTTGCTGTGTGTTTTTCTGTCTTCTCATTTTGCTTATCTGACTGTGTTTGGGGTCTCCTTTTCACAGGCTGCAGGTTCGTAGTTCCTGTTGGTCTTGGTATCTGTCCCCAGTGGCGGAGGTTGGCTCAGTGGGTTGTGTAGGCTTCCTGGTGGAGGGGACTAGTGCCTGTGTTCTGGTGGATGAGTCTGGATCTTGTCTTTCCGGTGGGCACGTCCACGTCTGGTAGTGTGTTTTGGGGTGTCTGTGGCCTTATTATGATTTTTGGCAGCCTCTCTGCTAATGGATGGGGCTGTGTTCCTGTCTTGCTAGTTGTTTGGCATAGGGTGTCCAGCACTGTAGCTTGCTGGTCGTTGAGTGAAGCTGGGTCTTGGTGTTGAGACGGAGATCTCTGAGAGATTGTTGCCGTTTGGTATTACGTGGAGCTGGGGAGGTCTCTTGTGGACCCGTGACCTGAAGTTGGCCCTCCCACATCAGAGGCACATCCCTGATGCCTGGCTGGAGCACCGAGAGCCTTTCATCCACACGGCTCAGAACAAAAGGGAGAAAAAATAGAAAGAAAGAAATAAAGAGGATAAAATAAAATAAAATAAGAGAAAATAAAATAAAGTTAGTATAATAAAAATAAGAAAAATATTATTTAAAAAATTATTAATAAAAGATTATTAATTTTTTAAAATAAATTTTTAAATTTTTTAAAATAAAGAATACGAAATAATTATTTAAAAAAATTTATTAAGAAAAAAGATTTTTAATTGTTTCAAATAAATATAAGAAAAATATTATTATGAAATTACGTAGAAAAAATTTTTTTTAGTTCTTTAAAACAAAAAATAAAAAAAACTTCTTAAGAAAAAATGTATTTCATTTTTTTAAATGAAAATAAGAAAAAAATCATTAAGAAAAAATTATGGAAAAAAAAAAAGTTTTGAGTTAAAACAAAGAAACAAAAAAAACTCCCAAAATAACAGATGGACCGAACCCTAGGACAAATGGTGAAAGCAAAGCTATACAGACAAAATCTCACACAAAAGCATACACATATACACTCACAAAAAGAGCAAAAGGAGAAAAAAATAACATATCCTGCTCCCAAAGTCCACCTCCTCAATTTGGGGTGATTCGTTGTCTATTCAGGTATTCAACAGATGCAGGTACATCAAGTTGTTTGTGGAGCTTTAATGCACTTCTTCTGAGGCTGCTGGGAGAAATTTCCCTTTCTCTTCTTTGTTCGCACAGCTCCCGGGTTTCAGCTTTGGATTTGGACCCACCTCTGCGTGTAGGTCCCCTGAGGGCATCTGTTCATCGCTCACACAGGACGGGGTTAAAGGAGCAGCTGACTCGGGGCTTCTGGCTCACTCAGGCCTGGGGGAGGGAGGGGTATGGATGCAGGGCGAGCTTCCGGCGGCAGAAGCAGGTGTGAGGTTGCAGCAGTCTGAGGTGCGCCGTGTGTTCTCCCGGGGAAGTTGTCCCTGGATCACCGGTCCCTGGCAGTGGGGGGTTGCACAGGCTCCCGGGAAGGGCCGTGTGGATAGTGACCTGTGCTCGCACACAGGTTTCTTGGTGGCGGCAGCAGCAGGCTTAGCGACTCATGCCCGTCTGTGGGGTCCGCGTTGATAACCGTGGCTTACGCCCGTCTCTGGAGCTCGTTTAGCGGGCGCTCTGAATCCCCTCTCCTCATGCACCGGGAAACAAAGAGGCAAGAAAAAGGCTCTTGCCTGTTCGGCAGCTCCAGACCTTTTCCCGGACTCCCTCCCGGCTAGCTGTGGTTCACTAGCCCCCTTCAGGCTGTGTTTACGCCGCCAACCCCAGTCGTCTCCCTGGGATCCGACCGAGGCCCGAGCCTCAGTTCCCAGCCCCCGCCTGCTCCGGCGGGTGAGCAGACAAGCCTCTCGGGCTGTTAAGTGCTGCTCAGCACCGGTCCTCTCTTCGGGAATCTCTCCGCTTTGCCTTCTGCACCCCTGTGGCTGCGCTCTCCTCCGTGGCTCTGAAGCTTCCCCCCTCTGCCACCTGCAGTGTCCGCCCATGAAGGGGCTTCCTAGTGTGTGGAAACCTTTCCTCCTTCACATCTCCCTCCCACTGGTGCAGGTCCCGTCCTTATTCTTTTGTACCTGTTACTTCTTTTTACTTTTGCCCTACCCAGGTACGTGGGGAGTTTCTTGCCTTTTGGGTGGTCTGAATTCTTCTGCCAGCGTTCAGTGGGAGTTCCATTGGAGCAGTTCCCCGTGTAGATGTATTTCTGATGTATCTGTGGGGAGAAAGGTTATCTCTGCGTCTTACTCTTACGCCCTCTTGCCCAGACCCCTCCCTTTTTTTCTTGATGAGTCTGGCTACTGGTTTACCAATTTGGTTTATCTTCTCAAAGAACCAGCTTTTAGTTTTGTTGATCTTTGCTATTGTTTCCTTCATTTCTTTTTCATGTAGTTCTGATCTGGTCTTTATGATTGTTTTGCTTCTGCTATCTTTGGGATATTTTTGTTCTTCTTTGACTTATTGCTTTAGGTACAAGGTTAGGTTGTTTATTCGAGATGTTTCCTGTTTTCTGAGGTAGGCTTGTATTGCTATAAACTTCACTCTTAGAACTGCTTTTGCTTCATCCCACAGGTTTTGGGTCGTCGTGTCTCCATTGTCATTTGTTTCTAGGTATTTTTTGATTTCCCCTTTGATTTCTTCGTGATCACTTGGTTATTAACTAGTGTATTAAGTAGTGTATCATTTTGGATGATCTGTCCATTGGTGAAAGTGGGGTGTTAAAGTCCCCTACTATGATTGTGTTACTGTCGATTTCCCCTTTTATGGCTGTTAGTATTTGCCTTATGTATTGAGGTGCTCCTATGTTGGGTGCATAAATAGTTATAATTGTTCTACCTTCTTCTTGGATCGATCCCTTGATCACTATGTGGTGTCCTTCTTTGTCTCTTGAAATAGTCTTTATTTTAAAGTCAATTTTGTCTGATACGAGAATTGCTACTCCAGCTTTCTTTTGATTTCCATTTGCGTGGAATATCTTTTTCCATCCGCTCACTTTCCGTCTGTATGAGCCCCTAGGTCTGAAGTGGGTCTCTTGTAGACAGCATATATACGCGTCTTGTTTTTGTATCCATTCAGCCAGTCTGTGTCTTTTGGTGGGAGCATTTAGTCCATTTACATTTCAGGTAATTATGGATATGTATGTTCCTATTCCCATTTTCTTAAATGTTTTGGGTTTGTTATTGTAGGTGTTTTCCTTCTCTTGTGTTTCTTGCCTAGAGAAGTTCCTTTAGCATTTGTTGTAAAGCTGGTTTGGTGGTGCTGAGCTCTCTCAGCTTTTGCTTGTCCGTAAAGGTTTTAATTTCTCCATCAGATCTGAATGAGATCCTTGCTGGGTAGAGTCATCTTGGTTGTACGTTTTTCTCCATCACTTTTAGTATATCCTGCCACTCCCTTCTGGCTTGCAGTGTTTCTGCTGAAAGATCAGCTGTTAACCTTATGGGGATTCCCTTGTGTGTTATTTGTTGTTTTTCCCTTGCTGCTTTTAACATGTTTTCTTTATATTTAATTTTTGATAATTTGATTAATATGTGTCTTGGCGTGTTTCTCCTTGGATTTATCCTGTATGCGGCTCTCTGTGCTTCCAGAACTTGACTAACTATTTCCTTTCCCATATTAGGGAAGTTTTCAACTATAATCTCTTCAAATATTTTCTCAGTCCCTTTCTTTTTCTCTTCTTCTTCTGGGACCCCTATAATTCGAATGTTGGTGTGTTTAATGTTGTCCCAGAGGTCTCTGAGGCTGTCCTCAGTTCTTTTCATTCTTTTTTCTTTCTTCTCTTCTGCAGTCGTTATGTCCGCTATTTTATCTTCCAGGTCACTTGCCCGTTCTTCTGCCTCAGTTATTCTGCTATTGATCCCTTCTAGAATATTTTAAATTTCATTTATTGTGTTTTTCATCGTTGCTTGGTTCCTCTTTCGTTCTTCTACGTCCTTGTTAAATGGTTCTTGCATTTTGCCTATTCCATGTCCAGGATTTTGGATCATCGTTACTATCATTATTCTGAATTCTTTCTCAGGTAGACTGCCTATTTCCTCTTCATTTGTTAGGTCTGGTGTGTTTTTACCTTGCTCCTTCATCTGCTGTGTGTTTTTCTGTCTTCTCATTTTGCTTATCTGACTGTGTTTGGGGTCTCCTTTTCACAGGCTGCAGGTTCGTAGTTCCTGTTGGTCTTGGTATCTGTCCCCAGTGGCGGAGGTTGGCTCAGTGGGTTGTGTAGGCTTCCTGGTGGAGGGGACTAGTGCCTGTGTTCTGGTGGATGAGTCTGGATCTTGTCTTTCCGGTGGGCACGTCCACGTCTGGTAGTGTGTTTTGGGGTGTCTGTGGCCTTATTATGATTTTTGGCAGCCTCTCTGCTAATGGATGGGGCTGTGTTCCTGTCTTGCTAGTTGTTTGGCATAGGGTGTCCAGCACTGTAGCTTGCTGGTCGTTGAGTGAAGCTGGGTCTTGGTGTTGAGACGGAGATCTCTGAGAGATTTTTGCCGTTTGCTATTACGTGGAGCTGGGGAGGTCTCTTGTGGACCCGTGACCTGAAGTTGGCCCTCCCACATCAGAGGCACATCCCTGATGCCTGGCTGGAGCACCGAGAGCCTTTCATCCACACGGCTCAGAACAAAAGGGAGAAAAAATAGAAAGAAAGAAATAAAGAGGATAAAATAAAATAAAATAAGAGAAAATAAAATAAAGTTAGTATAATAAAAATAAGAAAAATATTATTTAAAAAATTATTAATAAAAGATTATTAATTTTTTAAAATAAATTTTTAAATTTTTTAAAATAAAGAATACGAAATAATTATTTAAAAAAATTTATTAAGAAAAAAGATTTTTAATTGTTTCAAATAAATATAAGAAAAATATTATTATGAAATTACGTAGAAAAAATTTTTTTTAGTTCTTTAAAACAAAAAATAAAAAAAACTTCTTAAGAAAAAATGTATTTCATTTTTTTAAATGAAAATAAGAAAAAAATCATTAAGAAAAAATTATGGAAAAAAAAAAAGTTTTGAGTTAAAACAAAGAAACAAAAAAAACTCCCAAAATAACAGATGGACCGAACCCTAGGACAAATGGTGAAAGCAAAGCTATACAGACAAAATCTCACACAAAAGCATACACATATACACTCACAAAAAGAGCAAAAGGAGAAAAAAATAACATATCCTGCTCCCAAAGTCCACCTCCTCAATTTGGGGTGATTCGTTGTCTATTCAGGTATTCAACAGATGCAGGTACATCAAGTTGTTTGTGGAGCTTTAATGCACTTCTTCTGAGGCTGCTGGGAGAAATTTCCCTTTCTCTTCTTTGTTCGCACAGCTCCCGGGTTTCAGCTTTGGATTTGGACCCACCTCTGCGTGTAGGTCCCCTGAGGGCATCTGTTCATCGCTCACACAGGACGGGGTTAAAGGAGCAGCTGACTCGGGGCTTCTGGCTCACTCAGGCCTGGGGGAGGGAGGGGTATGGATGCAGGGCGAGCTTCCGGCGGCAGAAGCAGGCGTGAGGTTGCAGCAGTCTGAGGTGCGCCGTGTGTTCTCCCGGGGAAGTTGTCCCTGGATCACCGGTCCCTGGCAGTGGGGGGTTGCACAGGCTCCCGGGAAGGGCCGTGTGGATAGTGACCTGTGCTCGCACACAGGTTTCTTGGTGGCGGCAGCAGCAGGCTTAGCGACTCATGCCCGTCTGTGGGGTCCGCGTTGATAACCGTGGCTTACGCCCGTCTCTGGAGCTCGTTTAGCGGGCGCTCTGAATCCCCTCTCCTCATGCACCGGGAAACAAAGAGGCAAGAAAAAGGCTCTTGCCTGTTCGGCAGCTCCAGACCTTTTCCCGGACTCCCTCCCGGCTAGCTGTGGTTCACTAGCCCCCTTCAGGCTGTGTTTACGCCGCCAACCCCAGTCGTCTCCCTGGGATCCGACCGAGGCCCGAGCCTCAGTTCCCAGCCCCCGCCTGCTCCGGCGGGTGAGCAGACAAGCCTCTCGGGCTGTTAAGTGCTGCTCAGCACCGGTCCTCTCTTCGGGAATCTCTCCGCTTTGCCTTCTGCACCCCTGTGGCTGCGCTCTCCTCCGTGGCTCTGAAGCTTCCCCCCTCTGCCACCTGCAGTGTCCGCCCATGAAGGGGCTTCCTAGTGTGTGGAAACCTTTCCTCCTTCACATCTCCCTCCCACTGGTGCAGGTCCCGTCCTTATTCTTTTGTACCTGTTACTTCTTTTTACTTTTGCCCTACCCAGGTACGTGGGGAGTTTCTTGCCTTTTGGGTGGTCTGAATTCTTCTGCCAGCGTTCAGTGGGAGTTCCATTGGAGCAGTTCCCCGTGTAGATGTATTTCTGATGTATCTGTGGGGAGAAAGGTTATCTCTGCGTCTTACTCTTACGCCCTCTTGGCCAGACCCCTCCCTTTTTTTCTTGATGAGTCTGGCTACTGGTTTATCAATTTGGTTTATCTTCTCAAAGAACCAGCTTTTAGTTTTATTGATCTTTGCTATTGTTTCCTTCATTTCTTTTTCATGTAGTTCTGATCTGGTCTTTATGATTGTTTTGCTTCTGCTATCTTTGGGATATTTTTGTTCTTCTTTGACTTATTGCTTTAGGTACAAGGTTAGGTTGTTTATTCGAGATGTTTCCTGTTTTCTGAGGTAGGCTTGTATTGCTATAAACTTCACTCTTAGAACTGCTTTTGCTTCATCCCACAGGTTTTGGGTCGTCGTGTCTCCATTGTCATTTGTTTCTAGGTATTTTTTGATTTCCCCTTTGATTTCTTCGTGATCACTTGGTTATTAACTAGTGTATTAAGTAGTGTATCATTTTGGATGATCTGTCCATTGGTGAAAGTGGGGTGTTAAAGTCCCCTACTATGATTGTGTTACTGTCGATTTCCCCTTTTATGGCTGTTAGTATTTGCCTTATGTATTGAGGTGCTCCTATGTTGGGTGCATAAATAGTTATAATTGTTCTACCTTCTTCTTGGATCGATCCCTTGATCACTATGTGGTGTCCTTCTTTGTCTCTTGAAATAGTCTTTATTTTAAAGTCAATTTTGTCTGATACGAGAATTGCTACTCCAGCTTTCTTTTGATTTCCATTTGCGTGGAATATCTTTTTCCATCCGCTCACTTTCCGTCTGTATGAGCCCCTAGGTCTGAAGTGGGTCTCTTGTAGACAGCATATATACGCGTCTTGTTTTTGTATCCATTCAGCCAGTCTGTGTCTTTTGGTGGGAGCATTTAGTCCATTTACATTTCAGGTAATTATGGATATGTATGTTCCTATTCCCATTTTCTTAAATGTTTTGGGTTTGTTATTGTAGGTGTTTTCCTTCTCTTGTGTTTCTTGCCTAGAGAAGTTCCTTTAGCATTTGTTGTAAAGCTGGTTTGGTGGTGCTGAGCTCTCTCAGCTTTTGCTTGTCCGTAAAGTTTTTAATTTCTCCATCAGATCTGAATGAGATCCTTGCTGGGTAGAGTCATCTTGGTTGTACGTTTTTCTCCATCACTTTTAGTATATCCTGCCACTCCCTTCTGGCTTGCAGAGTTTCTGCTGAAAGATCAGCTGTTAACCTTATGGGGATTCCCTTGTGTGTTATTTGTTGTTTTTCCCTTGCTGCTTTTAACATGTTTTCTTTATATTTAATTTTTGATAATTTGATTAATATGTGTCTTGGCGTGTTTCTCCTTGGATTTATCCTGTATGGGGCTCTCTGTGCTTCCAGAACTTGACTAACTATTTCCTTTCCCATATTAGGGAAGTTTTCAACTATAATCTCTTCAAATATTTTCTCAGTCCCTTTCTTTTTCTCTTCTTCTTCTGGGACCCCTATAATTCGAATGTTGGTGCGTTTAATGTTGTCCCAGAGGTCTCTGAGGCTGTCCTCAGTTCTTTTCATTCTTTTTTCTTTCTTCTCTTCTGCAGTCGTTATGTCCGCTATTTTATCTTCCAGGTCACTTGCCCGTTCTTCTGCCTCAGTTATTCTGCTATTGATCCCTTCTAGAATATTTTAAATTTCATTTATTGTGTTTTTCATCGTTGCTTGGTTCCTCTTTCGTTCTTCTACGTCCTTGTTAAATGGTTCTTGCATTTTGCCTATTCCATGTCCAGGATTTTGGATCATCGTTACTATCATTATTCTGAATTCTTTCTCAGGTAGACTGCCTATTTCCTCTTCATTTGTTAGGTCTGGTGTGTTTTTACCTTGCTCCTTCATCTGCTGTGTGTTTTTCTGTCTTCTCATTTTGCTTATCTGACTGTGTTTGGGGTCTCCTTTTCACAGGCTGCAGGTTCGTAGTTCCTGTTGGTCTTGGTATCTGTCCCCAGTGGCGGAGGTTGGCTCAGTGGGTTGTGTAGGCTTCCTGGTGGAGGGGACTAGTGCCTGTGTTCTGGTGGATGAGTCTGGATCTTGTCTTTCCGGTGGGCACGTCCACGTCTGGTAGTGTGTTTTGGGGTGTCTGTGGCCTTATTATGATTTTTGGCAGCCTCTCTGCTAATGGATGGGGCTGTGTTCCTGTCTTGCTAGTTGTTTGGCATAGGGTGTCCAGCACTGTAGCTTGCTGGTCGTTGAGTGAAGCTGGGTCTTGGTGTTGAGACGGAGATCTCTGAGAGATTTTTGCCGTTTGGTATTACGTGGAGCTGGGGAGGTCTCTTGTGGACCCGTGACCTGAAGTTGGCCCTCCCACATCAGAGGCACATCCCTGATGCCTGGCTGGAGCACCGAGAGCCTTTCATCCACACGGCTCAGAACAAAAGGGAGAAAAAATAGAAAGAAAGAAATAAAGAGGATAAAATAAAATAAAATAAGAGAAAATAAAATAAAGTTAGTATAATAAAAATAAGAAAAATATTATTTAAAAAATTATTAATAAAAGATTATTAATTTTTTAAAATAAATTTTTAAATGTTTTAAAATAAAGAATACGAAATAATTATTTAAAAAAATTTATTAAGAAAAAAGATTTTTAATTGTTTCAAATAAATATAAGAAAAATATTATTATGAAATTACGTAGAAAAAATTTTTTTTAGTTCTTTAAAACAAAAAATAAAAAAAACTTCTTAAGAAAAAATGTATTTCATTTTTTTAAATGAAAATAAGAAAAAAATCATTAAGAAAAAATTATGGAAAAAAAAAAGTTTTGAGTTAAAACAAAGAAACAAAAAAAACTCCCAAAATAACAGATGGACCGAACCCTAGGACAAATGGTGAAAGCAAAGCTATACAGACAAAATCTCACACAAAAGCATACACATATACACTCACAAAAAGAGGAAAAGGAGAAAAAATAACATATCCTGCTCCCAAAGTCCACCTCCTCAATTTGGGGTGATTCGTTGTCTATTCAGGTATTCAACAGATGCAGGTACATCAAGTTGTTTGTGGAGCTTTAATGCACTTCTTCTGAGGCTGCTGGGAGAAATTTCCCTTTCTCTTCTTTGTTCGCACAGCTCCCGGGTTTCAGCTTTGGATTTGGACCCACCTCTGCGTGTAGGTCCCCTGAGGGCATCTGTTCATCGCTCACACAGGACGGGGTTAAAGGAGCAGCTGACTCGGGGCTTCTGGCTCACTCAGGCCTGGGGGAGGGAGGGGTATGGATGCAGGGCGAGCTTCCGGCGGCAGAAGCAGGCGTGAGGTTGCAGCAGTCTGAGGTGCGCCGTGTGTTCTCCCGGGGAAGTTGTCCCTGGATCACCGGTCCCTGGCAGTGGGGGGTTGCACAGGCTCCCGGGAAGGGCCGTGTGGATAGTGACCTGTGCTCGCACACAGGTTTCTTGGTGGCGGCAGCAGCAGGCTTAGCGACTCATGCCCGTCTGTGGGGTCCGCGTTGATAACCGTGGCTTACGCCCGTCTCTGGAGCTCGTTTAGCGGGCGCTCTGAATCCCCTCTCCTCATGCACCGGGAAACGAAGAGGCAAGAAAAAGGCTCTTGCCTGTTCGGCAGCTCCAGACCTTTTCCCGGACTCCCTCCCGGCTAGCTGTGGTTCACTAGCCCCCTTCAGGCTGTGTTTACGCCGCCAACCCCAGTCGTCTCCCTGGGATCCGACCGAGGCCCGAGCCTCAGTTCCCAGCCCCCGCCTGCTCCGGCGGGTGAGCAGACAAGCCTCTCGGGCTGTTAAGTGCTGCTCAGCACCGGTCCTCTCTTCGGGAATCTCTCCGCTTTGCCTTCTGCACCCCTGTGGCTGCGCTCTCCTCCGTGGCTCTGAAGCTTCCCCCCTCTGCCACCTGCAGTGTCCGCCCATGAAGGGGCTTCCTAGTGTGTGGAAACCTTTCCTCCTTCACATCTCCCTCCCACTGGTGCAGGTCCCGTCCTTATTCTTTTGTACCTGTTACTTCTTTTTACTTTTGCCCTACCCAGGTACGTGGGGAGTTTCTTGCCTTTTGGGTGGTCTGAATTCTTCTGCCAGCGTTCAGTGGGAGTTCCATTGGAGCAGTTCCCCGTGTAGATGTATTTCTGATGTATCTGTGGGGAGAAAGGTTATCTCTGCGTCTTACTCTTACGCCCTCTTGACCAGACCCCTCCCTTTTTTTCTTGATGAGTCTGGCTACTGGTTTATCAATTTGGTTTATCTTCTCAAAGAACCAGCTTTTAGTTTTATTGATCTTTGCTATTGTTTCCTTCATTTCTTTTTCATGTAGTTCTGATCTGGTCTTTATGATTGTTTTGCTTCTGCTATCTTTGGGATATTTTTGTTCTTCTTTGACTTATTGCTTTAGGTACAAGGTTAGGTTGTTTATTCGAGATGTTTCCTGTTTTCTGAGGTAGGCTTGTATTGCTATAAACTTCACTCTTAGAACTGCTTTTGCTTCATCCCACAGGTTTTGGGTCGTCGTGTCTCCATTGTCATTTGTTTCTAGGTATTTTTTGATTTCCCCTTTGATTTCTTCGTGATCACTTGGTTATTAACTAGTGTATTAAGTAGTGTATCATTTTGGATGATCTGTCCATTGGTGAAAGTGGGGTGTTAAAGTCCCCTACTATGATTGTGTTACTGTCGATTTCCCCTTTTATGGCTGTTAGTATTTGCCTTATGTATTGAGGTGCTCCTATGTTGGGTGCATAAATAGTTACAATTGTTCTACCTTCTTCTTGGATCGATCCCTTGATCACTATGTGGTGTCCTTCTTTGTCTCTTGAAATAGTCTTTATTTTAAAGTCAATTTTGTCTGATACGAGAATTGCTACTCCAGCTTTCTTTTGATTTCCATTTGCGTGGAATATCTTTTTCCATCCGCTCACTTTCCGTCTGTATGAGCCCCTAGGTCTGAAGTGGGTCTCTTGTAGACAGCATATATACGCGTCTTGTTTTTGTATCCATTCAGCCAGTCTGTGTCTTTTGGTGGGAGCATTTAGTCCATTTACATTTCAGGTAATTATGGATATGTATGTTCCTATTCCCATTTTCTTAAATGTTTTGGGTTTGTTATTGTAGGTGTTTTCCTTCTCTTGTGTTTCTTGCCTAGAGAAGTTCCTTTAGCATTTGTTGTAAAGCTGGTTTGGTGGTGCTGAGCTCTCTCAGCTTTTGCTTGTCCGTAAAGGTTTTAATTTCTCCATCAGATCTGAATGAGATCCTTGCTGCGTAGAGTCATCTTGGTTGTACGTTTTTCTCCATCACTTTTAGTATATCCTGCCACTCCCTTCTGGCTTGCAGTGTTTCTGCTGAAAGATCAGCTGTTAACCTTATGGGGATTCCCTTGTGTGTTATTTGTTGTTTTTCCCTTGCTGCTTTTAACATGTTTTCTTTATATTTAATTTTTGATAATTTGATTAATATGTGTCTTGGCGTGTTTCTCCTTGGATTTATCCTGTATGGGGCTCTCTGTGCTTCCAGAACTTGACTAACTATTTCCTTTCCCATATTAGGGAAGTTTTCAACTATAATCTCTTCAAATATTTTCTCAGTCCCTTTCTTTTTCTCTTCTTCTTCTGGGACCCCTATAATTCGAATGTTGGTGCGTTTAATGTTGTCCCAGAGGTCTCTGAGGCTGTCCTCAGTTCTTTTCATTCTTTTTTCTTTCTTCTCTTCTGCAGTCGTTATGTCCGCTATTTTATCTTCCAGGTCACTTGCCCGTTCTTCTGCCTCAGTTATTCTGCTATTGATCCCTTCTAGAATATTTTAAATTTCATTTATTGTGTTTTTCATCGTTGCTTGGTTCCTCTTTCGTTCTTCTACGTCCTTGTTAAATGGTTCTTGCATTTTGCCTATTCCATGTCCAGGATTTTGGATCATCGTTACTATCATTATTCTGAATTCTTTCTCAGGTAGACTGCCTATTTCCTCTTCATTTGTTAGGTCTGGTGTGTTTTTACCTTGCTCCTTCATCTGCTGTGTGTTTTTCTGTCTTCTCATTTTGCTTATCTGACTGTGTTTGGGGTCTCCTTTTCACAGGCTGCAGGTTCGTAGTTCCTGTTGGTCTTGGTATCTGTCCCCAGTGGCGGAGGTTGGCTCAGTGGGTTGTGTAGGCTTCCTGGTGGAGGGGACTAGTGCCTGTGTTCTGGTGGATGAGTCTGGATCTTGTCTTTCCGGTGGGCACGTCCACGTCTGGTAGTGTGTTTTGGGGTGTCTGTGGCCTTATTATGATTTTTGGCAGCCTCTCTGCTAATGGATGGGGCTGTGTTCCTGTCTTGCTAGTTGTTTGGCATAGGGTGTCCAGCACTGTAGCTTGCTGGTCGTTGAGTGAAGCTGGGTCTTGGTGTTGAGACGGAGATCTCTGAGAGATTTTTGCCGTTTGGTATTACGTGGAGCTGGGGAGGTCTCTTGTGGACCCGTGACCTGAAGTTGGCCCTCCCACATCAGAGGCACATCCCTGATGCCTGGCTGGAGCACCGAGAGCCTTTCATCCACACGGCTCAGAACAAAAGGGAGAAAAAATAGAAAGAAAGAAATAAAGAGGATAAAATAAAATAAAATAAGAGAAAATAAAATAAAGTTAGTATAATAAAAATAAGAAAAATATTATTTAAAAAATTATTAATAAAAGATTATTAATTTTTTAAAATAAATTTTTAAATTTTTTAAAATAAAGAATACGAAATAATTATTTAAAAAAATTTATTAAGAAAAAAGATTTTTAATTGTTTCAAATAAATATAAGAAAAATATTATTATGAAATTACGTAGAAAAAATTTTTTTTAGTTCTTTAAAACAAAAAATAAAAAAAACTTCTTAAGAAAAAATGTATTTCATTTTTTTAAATGAAAATAAGAAAAAAATCATTAAGAAAAAATTATGGAAAAAAAAAAAGTTTTGAGTTAAAACAAAGAAACAAAAAAAACTCCCAAAATAACAGATGGACCGAACCCTAGGACAAATGGTGAAAGCAAAGCTATACAGACAAAATCTCACACAAAAGCATACACATATACACTCACAAAAAGAGCAAAAGGAGAAAAAAATAACATATCCTGCTCCCAAAGTCCACCTCCTCAATTTGGGGTGATTCGTTGTCTATTCAGGTATTCAACAGATGCAGGTACATCAAGTTGTTTGTGGAGCTTTAATGCACTTCTTCTGAGGCTGCTGGGAGAAATTTCCCTTTCTCTTCTTTGTTCGCACAGCTCCCGGGTTTCAGCTTTGGATTTGGACCCACCTCTGCGTGTAGGTCCCCTGAGGGCATCTGTTCATCGCTCACACAGGACGGGGTTAAAGGAGCAGCTGACTCGGGGCTTCTGGCTCACTCAGGCCTGGGGGAGGGAGGGGTATGGATGCAGGGCGAGCTTCCGGCGGCAGAAGCAGGCGTGAGGTTGCAGCAGTCTGAGGTGCGCCGTGTGTTCTCCCGGGGAAGTTGTCCCTGGATCACCGGTCCCTGGCAGTGGGGGGTTGCACAGGCTCCCGGGAAGGGCCGTGTGGATAGTGACCTGTGCTCGCACACAGGTTTCTTGGTGGCGGCAGCAGCAGGCTTAGCGACTCATGCCCGTCTGTGGGGTCCGCGTTGATAACCGTGGCTTACGCCCGTCTCTGGAGCTCGTTTAGCGGGCGCTCTGAATCCCCTCTCCTCATGCACCGGGAAACAAAGAGGCAAGAAAAAGGCTCTTGCCTGTTCGGCAGCTCCAGACCTTTTCCCGGACTCCCTCCCGGCTAGCTGTGGTTCACTAGCCCCCTTCAGGCTGTGTTTACGCCGCCAACCCCAGTCGTCTCCCTGGGATCCGACCGAGGCCCGAGCCTCAGTTCCCAGCCCCCGCCTGCTCCGGCGGGTGAGCAGACAAGCCTCTCGGGCTGTTAAGTGCTGCTCAGCACCGGTCCTCTCTTCGGGAATCTCTCCGCTTTGCCTTCTGCACCCCTGTGGCTGCGCTCTCCTCCGTGGCTCTGAAGCTTCCCCCCTCTGCCACCTGCAGTGTCCGCCCATGAAGGGGCTTCCTAGTGTGTGGAAACCTTTCCTCCTTCACATCTCCCTCCCACTGGTGCAGGTCCCGTCCTTATTCTTTTGTACCTGTTACTTCTTTTTACTTTTGCCCTACCCAGGTACGTGGGGAGTTTCTTGCCTTTTGGGTGGTCTGAATTCTTCTGCCAGCGTTCAGTGGGAGTTCCATTGGAGCAGTTCCCCGTGTAGATGTATTTCTGATGTATCTGTGGGGAGAAAGGTTATCTCTGCGTCTTACTCTTACGCCCTCTTGCCCAGACCCCTCCCTTTTTTTCTTGATGAGTCTGGCTACTGGTTTATCAATTTGGTTTATCTTCTCAAAGAACCAGCTTTTAGTTTTATTGATCTTTGCTATTGTTTCCTTCATTTCTTTTTCATGTAGTTCTGATCTGGTCTTTATGATTGTTTTGCTTCTGCTATCTTTGGGATATTTTTGTTCTTCTTTGACTTATTGCTTTAGGTACAAGGTTAGGTTGTTTATTCGAGATGTTTCCTGTTTTCTGAGGTAGGCTTGTATTGCTATAAACTTCACTCTTAGAACTGCTTTTGCTTCATCCCACAGGTTTTGGGTCGTCGTGTCTCCATTGTCATTTGTTTCTAGGTATTTTTTGATTTCCCCTTTGATTTCTTCGTGATCACTTGGTTATTAACTAGTGTATTAAGTAGTGTATCATTTTGGATGATCTGTCCATTGGTGAAAGTGGGGTGTTAAAGTCCCCTACTATGATTGTGTTACTGTCGATTTCCCCTTATATGGCTGTTAGTATTTGCCTTATGTATTGAGGTGCTCCTATGTTGGGTGCATAAATAGTTACAATTGTTCTACCTTCTTCTTGGATCGATCCCTTGATCACTATGTGGTGTCCTTCTTTGTCTCTTGAAATAGTCTTTATTTTAAAGTCAATTTTGTCTGATACGAGAATTGCTACTCCAGCTTTCTTTTGATTTCCATTTGCGTGGAATATCTTTTTCCATCCGCTCACTTTCCGTCTGTATGAGCCCCTAGGTCTGAAGTGGGTCTCTTGTAGACAGCATATATACGCGTCTTGTTTTTGTATCCATTCAGCCAGTCTGTGTCTTTTGGTGGGAGCATTTAGTCCATTTACATTTCAGGTAATTATGGATATGTATGTTCCTATTCCCATTTTCTTAAATGTTTTGGGTTTGTTATTGTAGGTGTTTTCCTTCTCTTGTGTTTCTTGCCTAGAGAAGTTCCTTTAGCATTTGTTGTAAAGCTGGTTTGGTGGTGCTGAGCTCTCTCAGCTTTTGCTTGTCCGTAAAGGTTTTAATTTCTCCATCAGATCTGAATGAGATCCTTGCTGGGTAGAGTCATCTTGGTTGTACGTTTTTCTCCATCACTTTTAGTATATCCTGCCACTCCCTTCTGGCTTGCAGAGTTTCTGCTGAAAGATCAGCTGTTAACCTTATGGGGATTCCCTTGTGTGTTATTTGTTGTTTTTCCCTTGCTGCTTTTAACATGTTTTCTTTATATTTAATTTTTGATAATTTGATTAATATGTGTCTTGGCGTGTTTCTCCTTGGATTTATCCTGTATGGGGCTCTCTGTGCTTCCAGAACTTGACTAACTATTTCCTTTCCCATATTAGGGAAGTTTTCAACTATAATCTCTTCAAATATTTTCTCAGTCCCTTTCTTTTTCTCTTCTTCTTCTGGGACCCCTATAATTCGAATGTTGGTGCGTTTAATGTTGTCCCAGAGGTCTCTGAGGCTGTCCTCAGTTCTTTTCATTCTTTTTTCTTTCTTCTCTTCTGCAGTCGTTATGTCCGCTATTTTATCTTCCAGGTCACTTGCCCGTTCTTCTGCCTCAGTTATTCTGCTATTGATCCCTTCTAGAATATTTTAAATTTCATTTATTGTGTTTTTCATCGTTGCTTGGTTCCTCTTTCGTTCTTCTACGTCCTTGTTAAATGGTTCTTGCATTTTGCCTATTCCATGTCCAGGATTTTGGATCATCGTTACTATCATTATTCTGAATTCTTTCTCAGGTAGACTGCCTATTTCCTCTTCATTTGTTAGGTCTGGTGTGTTTTTACCTTGCTCCTTCATCTGCTGTGTGTTTTTCTGTCTTCTCATTTTGCTTATCTGACTGTGTTTGGGGTCTCCTTTTCACAGGCTGCAGGTTCGTAGTTCCTGTTGGTCTTGGTATCTGTCCCCAGTGGCGGAGGTTGGCTCAGTGGGTTGTGTAGGCTTCCTGGTGGAGGGGACTAGTGCCTGTGTTCTGGTGGATGAGTCTGGATCTTGTCTTTCCGGTGGGCACGTCCACGTCTGGTAGTGTGTTTTGGGGTGTCTGTGGCCTTATTATGATTTTTGGCAGCCTCTCTGCTAATGGATGGGGCTGTGTTCCTGTCTTGCTAGTTGTTTGGCATAGGGTGTCCAGCACTGTAGCTTGCTGGTCGTTGAGTGAAGCTGGGTCTTGGTGTTGAGACGGAGATCTCTGAGAGATTTTTGCCGTTTGGTATTACGTGGAGCTGGGGAGGTCTCTTGTGGACCCGTGACCTGAAGTTGGCCCTCCCACATCAGAGGCACATCCCTGATGCCTGGCTGGAGCACCGAGAGCCTTTCATCCACACGGCTCAGAACAAAAGGGAGAAAAAATAGAAAGAAAGAAATAAAGAGGATAAAATAAAATAAAATAAGAGAAAATAAAATAAAGTTAGTATAATAAAAATAAGAAAAATATTATTTAAAAAATTATTAATAAAAGATTATTAATTTTTTAAAATAAATTTTTAAATTTTTTAAAATAAAGAATACGAAATAATTATTTAAAAAAATTTATTAAGAAAAAAGATTTTTAATTGTTTCAAATAAATATAAGAAAAATATTATTATGAAATTATGTAGAAAAAATTTTTTTTAGTTCTTTAAAACAAAAAATAAAAAAAACTTCTTAAGAAAAAATGTATTTCATTTTTTTAAATGAAAATAAGAAAAAAATCATTAAGAAAAAATTATGGAAAAAAAAAAAGTTTTGAGTTAAAACAAAGAAACAAAAAAAACTCCCAAAATAACAGATGGACCGAACCCTAGGACAAATGGTGAAAGCAAAGCTATACAGACAAAATCTCACACAAAAGCATACACATATACACTCACAAAAAGAGGAAAAGGAGAAAAAATAACATATCCTGCTCCCAAAGTCCACCTCCTCAATTTGGGGTGATTCGTTGTCTATTCAGGTATTCAACAGATGCAGGTACATCAAGTTGTTTGTGGAGCTTTAATGCACTTCTTCTGAGGCTGCTGGGAGAAATTTCCCTTTCTCTTCTTTGTTCGCACAGCTCCCGGGTTTCAGCTTTGGATTTGGACCCACCTCTGCGTGTAGGTCCCCTGAGGGCATCTGTTCATCGCTCACACAGGACGGGGTTAAAGGAGCAGCTGACTCGGGGCTTCTGGCTCACTCAGGCCTGGGGGAGGGAGGGGTATGGATGCAGGGCGAGCTTCCGGCGGCAGAAGCAGGCGTGAGGTTGCAGCAGTCTGAGGTGCGCCGTGTGTTCTCCCGGGGAAGTTGTCCCTGGATCACCGGTCCCTGGCAGTGGGGGGTTGCACAGGCTCCCGGGAAGGGCCGTGTGGATAGTGACCTGTGCTCGCACACAGGTTTCTTGGTGGCGGCAGCAGCAGGCTTAGCGACTCATGCCCGTCTGTGGGGTCCGCGTTGATAACCGTGGCTTACGCCCGTCTCTGGAGCTCGTTTAGCGGGCGCTCTGAATCCCCTCTCCTCATGCACCGGGAAACAAAGAGGCAAGAAAAAGGCTCTTGCCTGTTCGGCAGCTCCAGACCTTTTCCCGGACTCCCTCCCGGCTAGCTGTGGTTCACTAGCCCCCTTCAGGCTGTGTTTACGCCGCCAACCCCAGTCGTCTCCCTGGGATCCGACCGAGGCCCGAGCCTCAGTTCCCAGCCCCCGCCTGCTCCGGCGGGTGAGCAGACAAGCCTCTCGGGCTGTTAAGTGCTGCTCAGCACCGGTCCTCTCTTCGGGAATCTCTCCGCTTTGCCTTCTGCACCCCTGTGGCTGCGCTCTCCTCCGTGGCTCTGAAGCTTCCCCCCTCTGCCACCTGCAGTGTCCGCCCATGAAGGGGCTTCCTAGTGTGTGGAAACCTTTCCTCCTTCACATCTCCCTCCCACTGGTGCAGGTCCCGTCCTTATTCTTTTGTACCTGTTACTTCTTTTTACTTTTGCCCTACCCAGGTACGTGGGGAGTTTCTTGCCTTTTGGGTGGTCTGAATTCTTCTGCCAGCGTTCAGTGGGAGTTCCATTGGAGCAGTTCCCCGTGTAGATGTATTTCTGATGTATCTGTGGGGAGAAAGGTTATCTCTGCGTCTTACTCTTACGCCCTCTTGCCCAGACCCCTCCCTTTTTTTCTTGATGAGTCTGGCTACTGGTTTATCAATTTGGTTTATCTTCTCAAAGAACCAGCTTTTAGTTTTATTGATCTTTGCTATTGTTTCCTTCATTTCTTTTTCATGTAGTTCTGATCTGGTCTTTATGATTGTTTTGCTTCTGCTATCTTTGGGATATTTTTGTTCTTCTTTGACTTATTGCTTTAGGTACAAGGTTAGGTTGTTTATTCGAGATGTTTCCTGTTTTCTGAGGTAGGCTTGTATTGCTATAAACTTCACTCTTAGAACTGCTTTTGCTTCATCCCACAGGTTTTGGGTCGTCGTGTCTCCATTGTCATTTGTTTCTAGGTATTTTTTGATTTCCCCTTTGATTTCTTCGTGATCACTTGGTTATTAACTAGTGTATTAAGTAGTGTATCATTTTGGATGATCTGTCCATTGGTGAAAGTGGGGTGTTAAAGTCCCCTACTATGATTGTGTTACTGTCGATTTCCCCTTTTATGGCTGTTAGTATTTGCCTTATGTATTGAGGTGCTCCTATGTTGGGTGCATAAATAGTTACAATTGTTCTACCTTCTTCTTGGATCGATCCCTTGATCACTATGTGGTGTCCTTCTTTGTCTCTTGAAATAGTCTTTATTTTAAAGTCAATTTTGTCTGATACGAGAATTGCTACTCCAGCTTTCTTTTGATTTCCATTTGCGTGGAATATCTTTTTCCATCCGCTCACTTTCCGTCTGTATGAGCCCCTAGGTCTGAAGTGGGTCTCTTGTAGACAGCATATATACGCGTCTTGTTTTTGTATCCATTCAGCCAGTCTGTGTCTTTTGGTGGGAGCATTTAGTCCATTTACATTTCAGGTAATTATGGATATGTATGTTCCTATTCCCATTTTCTTAAATGTTTTGGGTTTGTTATTGTAGGTGTTTTCCTTCTCTTGTGTTTCTTGCCTAGAGAAGTTCCTTTAGCATTTGTTGTAAAGCTGGTTTGGTGGTGCTGAGCTCTCTCAGCTTTTGCTTGTCCGTAAAGGTTTTAATTTCTCCATCAGATCTGAATGAGATCCTTGCTGGGTAGAGTCATCTTGGTTGTACGTTTTTCTCCATCACTTTTAGTATATCCTGCCACTCCCTTCTGGCTTGCAGTGTTTCTGCTGAAAGATCAGCTGTTAACCTTATGGGGATTCCCTTGTGTGTTATTTGTTGTTTTTCCCTTGCTGCTTTTAACATGTTTTCTTTATATTTAATTTTTGATAATTTGATTAATATGTGTCTTGGCGTGTTTCTCCTTGGATTTATCCTGTATGGGGCTCTCTGTGCTTCCAGAACTTGACTAACTATTTCCTTTCCCATATTAGGGAAGTTTTCAACTATAATCTCTTCAAATATTTTCTCAGTCCCTTTCTTTTTCTCTTCTTCTTCTGGGACCCCTATAATTCGAATGTTGGTGCGTTTAATGTTGTCCCAGAGGTCTCTGAGGCTGTCCTCAGTTCTTTTCATTCTTTTTTCTTTCTTCTCTTCTGCAGTCGTTATGTCCGCTATTTTATCTTCCAGGTCACTTGCCCGTTCTTCTGCCTCAGTTATTCTGCTATTGATCCCTTCTAGAATATTTTAAATTTCATTTATTGTGTTTTTCATCGTTGCTTGGTTCCTCTTTCGTTCTTCTACGTCCTTGTTAAATGGTTCTTGCATTTTGCCTATTCCATGTCCAGGATTTTGGATCATCGTTACTATCATTATTCTGAATTCTTTCTCAGGTAGACTGCCTATTTCCTCTTCATTTGTTAGGTCTGGTGTGTTTTTACCTTGCTCCTTCATCTGCTGTGTGTTTTTCTGTCTTCTCATTTTGCTTATCTGACTGTGTTTGGGGTCTCCTTTTCACAGGCTGCAGGTTCGTAGTTCCTGTTGGTCTTGGTATCTGTCCCCAGTGGCGGAGGTTGGCTCAGTGGGTTGTGTAGGCTTCCTGGTGGAGGGGACTAGTGCCTGTGTTCTGGTGGATGAGTCTGGATCTTGTCTTTCCGGTGGGCACGTCCACGTCTGGTAGTGTGTTTTGGGGTGTCTGTGGCCTTATTATGATTTTTGGCAGCCTCTCTGCTAATGGATGGGGCTGTGTTCCTGTCTTGCTAGTTGTTTGGCATAGGGTGTCCAGCACTGTAGCTTGCTGGTCGTTGAGTGAAGCTGGGTCTTGGTGTTGAGACGGAGATCTCTGAGAGATTTTTGCCGTTTGGTATTACGTGGAGCTGGGGAGGTCTCTTGTGGACCCGTGACCTGAAGTTGGCCCTCCCACATCAGAGGCACATCCCTGATGCCTGGCTGGAGCACCGAGAGCCTTTCATCCACACGGCTCAGAACAAAAGGGAGAAAAAATAGAAAGAAAGAAATAAAGAGGATAAAATAAAATAAAATAAGAGAAAATAAAATAAAGTTAGTATAATAAAAATAAGAAAAATATTATTTAAAAAATTATTAATAAAAGATTATTAATTTTTTAAAATAAATTTTTAAATGTTTTAAAATAAAGAATATGAAATAATTATTTAAAAAAATTTATTAAGAAAAAAGATTTTTAATTGTTTCAAATAAATATAAGAAAAATATTATTATGAAATTACGTAGAAAAAATTTTTTTTAGTTCTTTAAAACAAAAAATAAAAAAAACTTCTTAAGAAAAAATGTATTTCATTTTTTTAAATGAAAATAAGAAAAAAAACATTAAGAAAAAATTATGGAAAAAAAAAAGTTTTGAGTTAAAACAAAGAAACAAAAAAAACTCCCAAAATAACAGATGGACCGAACCCTAGGACAAATGGTGAAAGCAAAGCTATACAGACAAAATCTCACACAAAAGCATACACATATACACTCACAAAAAGAGGAAAAGGAGAAAAAATAACATATCCTGCTCCCAAAGTCCACCTCCTCAATTTGGGGTGATTCGTTGTCTATTCAGGTATTCAACAGATGCAGGTACATCAAGTTGTTTGTGGAGCTTTAATGCACTTCTTCTGAGGCTGCTGGGAGAAATTTCCCTTTCTCTTCTTTGTTCGCACAGCTCCCGGGTTTCAGCTTTGGATTTGGACCCACCTCTGCGTGTAGGTCCCCTGAGGGCATCTGTTCATCGCTCACACAGGACGGGGTTAAAGGAGCAGCTGACTCGGGGCTTCTGGCTCACTCAGGCCTGGGGGAGGGAGGGGTATGGATGCAGGGCGAGCTTCCGGCGGCAGAAGCAGGCGTGAGGTTGCAGCAGTCTGAGGTGCGCCGTGTGTTCTCCCGGGGAAGTTGTCCCTGGATCACCGGTCCCTGGCAGTGGGGGGTTGCACAGGCTCCCGGGAAGGGCCGTGTGGATAGTGACCTGTGCTCGCACACAGGTTTCTTGGTGGCGGCAGCAGCAGGCTTAGCGACTCATGCCCGTCTGTGGGGTCCGCGTTGATAACCGTGGCTTACGCCCGTCTCTGGAGCTCGTTTAGCGGGCGCTCTGAATCCCCTCTCCTCATGCACCGGGAAACGAAGAGGCAAGAAAAAGGCTCTTGCCTGTTCGGCAGCTCCAGACCTTTTCCCGGACTCCCTCCCGGCTAGCTGTGGTTCACTAGCCCCCTTCAGGCTGTGTTTACGCCGCCAACCCCAGTCGTCTCCCTGGGATCCGACCGAGGCCCGAGCCTCAGTTCCCAGCCCCCGCCTGCTCCGGCGGGTGAGCAGACAAGCCTCTCGGGCTGTTAAGTGCTGCTCAGCACCGGTCCTCTCTTCGGGAATCTCTCCGCTTTGCCTTCTGCACCCCTGTGGCTGCGCTCTCCTCCGTGGCTCTGAAGCTTCCCCCCTCTGCCACCTGCAGTGTCCGCCCATGAAGGGGCTTCCTAGTGTGTGGAAACCTTTCCTCCTTCACATCTCCCTCCCACTGGTGCAGGTCCCGTCCTTATTCTTTTGTACCTGTTACTTCTTTTTACTTTTGCCCTACCCAGGTACGTGGGGAGTTTCTTGCCTTTTGGGTGGTCTGAATTCTTCTGCCAGCGTTCAGTGGGAGTTCCATTGGAGCAGTTCCCCGTGTAGATGTATTTCTGATGTATCTGTGGGGAGAAAGGTTATCTCTGCGTCTTACTCTTACGCCCTCTTGACCAGACCCCTCCCTTTTTTTCTTGATGAGTCTGGCTACTGGTTTATCAATTTGGTTTATCTTCTCAAAGAACCAGCTTTTAGTTTTATTGATCTTTGCTATTGTTTCCTTCATTTCTTTTTCATGTAGTTCTGATCTGGTCTTTATGATTGTTTTGCTTCTGCTATCTTTGGGATATTTTTGTTCTTCTTTGACTTATTGCTTTAGGTACAAGGTTAGGTTGTTTATTCGAGATGTTTCCTGTTTTCTGAGGTAGGCTTGTATTGCTATAAACTTCACTCTTAGAACTGCTTTTGCTTCATCCCACAGGTTTTGGGTCGTCGTGTCTCCATTGTCATTTGTTTCTAGGTATTTTTTGATTTCCCCTTTGATTTCTTCGTGATCACTTGGTTATTAACTAGTGTATTAAGTAGTGTATCATTTTGGATGATCTGTCCATTGGTGAAAGTGGGGTGTTAAAGTCCCCTACTATGATTGTGTTACTGTCGATTTCCCCTTTTATGGCTGTTAGTATTTGCCTTATGTATTGAGGTGCTCCTATGTTGGGTGCATAAATAGTTACAATTGTTCTACCTTCTTCTTGGATCGATCCCTTGATCACTATGTGGTGTCCTTCTTTGTCTCTTGAAATAGTCTTTATTTTAAAGTCAATTTTGTCTGATACGAGAATTGCTACTCCAGCTTTCTTTTGATTTCCATTTGCGTGGAATATCTTTTTCCATCCGCTCACTTTCCGTCTGTATGAGCCCCTAGGTCTGAAGTGGGTCTCTTGTAGACAGCATATATACGCGTCTTGTTTTTGTATCCATTCAGCCAGTCTGTGTCTTTTGGTGGGAGCATTTAGTCCATTTACATTTCAGGTAATTATGGATATGTATGTTCCTATTCCCATTTTCTTAAATGTTTTGGGTTTGTTATTGTAGGTGTTTTCCTTCTCTTGTGTTTCTTGCCTAGAGAAGTTCCTTTAGCATTTGTTGTAAAGCTGGTTTGGTGGTGCTGAGCTCTCTCAGCTTTTGCTTGTCCGTAAAGATTTTAATTTCTCCATCAGATCTGAATGAGATCCTTGCTGCGTAGAGTCATCTTGGTTGTACGTTTTTCTCCATCACTTTTAGTATATCCTGCCACTCCCTTCTGGCTTGCAGTGTTTCTGCTGAAAGATCAGCTGTTAACCTTATGGGGATTCCCTTGTGTGTTATTTGTTGTTTTTCCCTTGCTGCTTTTAACATGTTTTCTTTATATTTAATTTTTGATAATTTGATTAATATGTGTCTTGGCGTGTTTCTCCTTGGATTTATCCTGTATGGGGCTCTCTGTGCTTCCAGAACTTGACTAACTATTTCCTTTCCCATATTAGGGAAGTTTTCAACTATAATCTCTTCAAATATTTTCTCAGTCCCTTTCTTTTTCTCTTCTTCTTCTGGGACCCCTATAATTCGAATGTTGGTGCGTTTAATGTTGTCCCAGAGGTCTCTGAGGCTGTCCTCAGTTCTTTTCATTCTTTTTTCTTTCTTCTCTTCTGCAGTCGTTATGTCCGCTATTTTATCTTCCAGGTCACTTGCCCGTTCTTCTGCCTCAGTTATTCTGCTATTGATCCCTTCTAGAATATTTTAAATTTCATTTATTGTGTTTTTCATCGTTGCTTGGTTCCTCTTTCGTTCTTCTACGTCCTTGTTAAATGGTTCTTGCATTTTGCCTATTCCATGTCCAGGATTTTGGATCATCGTTACTATCATTATTCTGAATTCTTTCTCAGGTAGACTGCCTATTTCCTCTTCATTTGTTAGGTCTGGTGTGTTTTTACCTTGCTCCTTCATCTGCTGTGTGTTTTTCTGTCTTCTCATTTTGCTTATCTGACTGTGTTTGGGGTCTCCTTTTCACAGGCTGCAGGTTCGTAGTTCCTGTTGGTCTTGGTATCTGTCCCCAGTGGCGGAGGTTGGCTCAGTGGGTTGTGTAGGCTTCCTGGTGGAGGGGACTAGTGCCTGTGTTCTGGTGGATGAGTCTGGATCTTGTCTTTCCGGTGGGCACGTCCACGTCTGGTAGTGTGTTTTGGGGTGTCTGTGGCCTTATTATGATTTTTGGCAGCCTCTCTGCTAATGGATGGGGCTGTGTTCCTGTCTTGCTAGTTGTTTGGCATAGGGTGTCCAGCACTGTAGCTTGCTGGTCGTTGAGTGAAGCTGGGTCTTGGTGTTGAGACGGAGATCTCTGAGAGATTTTTGCCGTTTGGTATTACGTGGAGCTGGGGAGGTCTCTTGTGGACCCGTGACCTGAAGTTGGCCCTCCCACATCAGAGGCACATCCCTGATGCCTGGCTGGAGCACCGAGAGCCTTTCATCCACACGGCTCAGAACAAAAGGGAGAAAAAATAGAAAGAAAGAAATAAAGAGGATAAAATAAAATAAAATAAGAGAAAATAAAATAAAGTTAGTATAATAAAAATAAGAAAAATATTATTTAAAAAATTATTAATAAAAGATTATTAATTTTTTAAAATAAATTTTTAAATTTTTTAAAATAAAGAATACGAAATAATTATTTAAAAAAATTTATTAAGAAAAAAGATTTTTAATTGTTTCAAATAAATATAAGAAAAATATTATTATGAAATTACGTAGAAAAAATTTTTTTTAGTTCTTTAAAACAAAAAATAAAAAAAACTTCTTAAGAAAAAATGTATTTCATTTTTTTAAATGAAAATAAGAAAAAAATCATTAAGAAAAAATTATGGAAAAAAAAAAAGTTTTGAGTTAAAACAAAGAAACAAAAAAAACTCCCAAAATAACAGATGGACCGAACCCTAGGACAAATGGTGAAAGCAAAGCTATACAGACAAAATCTCACACAAAAGCATACACATATACACTCACAAAAAGAGCAAAAGGAGAAAAAAATAACATATCCTGCTCCCAAAGTCCACCTCCTCAATTTGGGGTGATTCGTTGTCTATTCAGGTATTCAACAGATGCAGGTACATCAAGTTGTTTGTGGAGCTTTAATGCACTTCTTCTGAGGCTGCTGGGAGAAATTTCCCTTTCTCTTCTTTGTTCGCACAGCTCCCGGGTTTCAGCTTTGGATTTGGACCCACCTCTGCGTGTAGGTCCCCTGAGGGCATCTGTTCATCGCTCACACAGGACGGGGTTAAAGGAGCAGCTGACTCGGGGCTTCTGGCTCACTCAGGCCTGGGGGAGGGAGGGGTATGGATGCAGGGCGAGCTTCCGGCGGCAGAAGCAGGCGTGAGGTTGCAGCAGTCTGAGGTGCGCCGTGTGTTCTCCCGGGGAAGTTGTCCCTGGATCACCGGTCCCTGGCAGTGGGGGGTTGCACAGGCTCCCGGGAAGGGCCGTGTGGATAGTGACCTGTGCTCGCACACAGGTTTCTTGGTGGCGGCAGCAGCAGGCTTAGCGACTCATGCCCGTCTGTGGGGTCCGCGTTGATAACCGTGGCTTACGCCCGTCTCTGGAGCTCGTTTAGCGGGCGCTCTGAATCCCCTCTCCTCATGCACCGGGAAACAAAGAGGCAAGAAAAAGGCTCTTGCCTGTTCGGCAGCTCCAGACCTTTTCCCGGACTCCCTCCCGGCTAGCTGTGGTTCACTAGCCCCCTTCAGGCTGTGTTTACGCCGCCAACCCCAGTCGTCTCCCTGGGATCCGACCGAGGCCCGAGCCTCAGTTCCCAGCCCCCGCCTGCTCCGGCGGGTGAGCAGACAAGCCTCTCGGGCTGTTAAGTGCTGCTCAGCACCGGTCCTCTCTTCGGGAATCTCTCCGCTTTGCCTTCTGCACCCCTGTGGCTGCGCTCTCCTCCGTGGCTCTGAAGCTTCCCCCCTCTGCCACCTGCAGTGTCCGCCCATGAAGGGGCTTCCTAGTGTGTGGAAACCTTTCCTCCTTCACATCTCCCTCCCACTGGTGCAGGTCCCGTCCTTATTCTTTTGTACCTGTTACTTCTTTTTACTTTTGCCCTACCCAGGTACGTGGGGAGTTTCTTGCCTTTTGGGTGGTCTGAATTCTTCTGCCAGCGTTCAGTGGGAGTTCCATTGGAGCAGTTCCCCGTGTAGATGTATTTCTGATGTATCTGTGGGGAGAAAGGTTATCTCTGCGTCTTACTCTTACGCCCTCTTGCCCAGACCCCTCCCTTTTTTTCTTGATGAGTCTGGCTACTGGTTTATCAATTTGGTTTATCTTCTCAAAGAACCAGCTTTTAGTTTTATTGATCTTTGCTATTGTTTCCTTCATTTCTTTTTCATGTAGTTCTGATCTGGTCTTTATGATTGTTTTGCTTCTGCTATCTTTGGGATATTTTTGTTCTTCTTTGACTTATTGCTTTAGGTACAAGGTTAGGTTGTTTATTCGAGATGTTTCCTGTTTTCTGAGGTAGGCTTGTATTGCTATAAACTTCACTCTTAGAACTGCTTTTGCTTCATCCCACAGGTTTTGGGTCGTCGTGTCTCCATTGTCATTTGTTTCTAGGTATTTTTTGATTTCCCCTTTGATTTCTTCGTGATCACTTGGTTATTAACTAGTGTATTAAGTAGTGTATCATTTTGGATGATCTGTCCATTGGTGAAAGTGGGGTGTTAAAGTCCCCTACTATGATTGTGTTACTGTCGATTTCCCCTTATATGGCTGTTAGTATTTGCCTTATGTATTGAGGTGCTCCTATGTTGGGTGCATAAATAGTTACAATTGTTCTACCTTCTTCTTGGATCGATCCCTTGATCACTATGTGGTGTCCTTCTTTGTCTCTTGAAATAGTCTTTATTTTAAAGTCAATTTTGTCTGATACGAGAATTGCTACTCCAGCTTTCTTTTGATTTCCATTTGCGTGGAATATCTTTTTCCATCCGCTCACTTTCCGTCTGTATGAGCCCCTAGGTCTGAAGTGGGTCTCTTGTAGACAGCATATATACGCGTCTTGTTTTTGTATCCATTCAGCCAGTCTGTGTCTTTTGGTGGGAGCATTTAGTCCATTTACATTTCAGGTAATTATGGATATGTATGTTCCTATTCCCATTTTCTTAAATGTTTTGGGTTTGTTATTGTAGGTGTTTTCCTTCTCTTGTGTTTCTTGCCTAGAGAAGTTCCTTTAGCATTTGTTGTAAAGCTGGTTTGGTGGTGCTGAGCTCTCTCAGCTTTTGCTTGTCCGTAAAGGTTTTAATTTCTCCATCAGATCTGAATGAGATCCTTGCTGGGTAGAGTCATCTTGGTTGTACGTTTTTCTCCATCACTTTTAGTATATCCTGCCACTCCCTTCTGGCTTGCAGAGTTTCTGCTGAAAGATCAGCTGTTAACCTTATGGGGATTCCCTTGTGTGTTATTTGTTGTTTTTCCCTTGCTGCTTTTAACATGTTTTCTTTATATTTAATTTTTGATAATTTGATTAATATGTGTCTTGGCGTGTTTCTCCTTGGATTTATCCTGTATGGGGCTCTCTGTGCTTCCAGAACTTGACTAACTATTTCCTTTCCCATATTAGGGAAGTTTTCAACTATAATCTCTTCAAATATTTTCTCAGTCCCTTTCTTTTTCTCTTCTTCTTCTGGGACCCCTATAATTCGAATGTTGGTGCGTTTAATGTTGTCCCAGAGGTCTCTGAGGCTGTCCTCAGTTCTTTTCATTCTTTTTTCTTTCTTCTCTTCTGCAGTCGTTATGTCCGCTATTTTATCTTCCAGGTCACTTGCCCGTTCTTCTGCCTCAGTTATTCTGCTATTGATCCCTTCTAGAATATTTTAAATTTCATTTATTGTGTTTTTCATCGTTGCTTGGTTCCTCTTTCGTTCTTCTACGTCCTTGTTAAATGGTTCTTGCATTTTGCCTATTCCATGTCCAGGATTTTGGATCATCGTTACTATCATTATTCTGAATTCTTTCTCAGGTAGACTGCCTATTTCCTCTTCATTTGTTAGGTCTGGTGTGTTTTTACCTTGCTCCTTCATCTGCTGTGTGTTTTTCTGTCTTCTCATTTTGCTTATCTGACTGTGTTTGGGGTCTCCTTTTCACAGGCTGCAGGTTCGTAGTTCCTGTTGGTCTTGGTATCTGTCCCCAGTGGCGGAGGTTGGCTCAGTGGGTTGTGTAGGCTTCCTGGTGGAGGGGACTAGTGCCTGTGTTCTGGTGGATGAGTCTGGATCTTGTCTTTCCGGTGGGCACGTCCACGTCTGGTAGTGTGTTTTGGGGTGTCTGTGGCCTTATTATGATTTTTGGCAGCCTCTCTGCTAATGGATGGGGCTGTGTTCCTGTCTTGCTAGTTGTTTGGCATAGGGTGTCCAGCACTGTAGCTTGCTGGTCGTTGAGTGAAGCTGGGTCTTGGTGTTGAGACGGAGATCTCTGAGAGATTTTTGCCGTTTGGTATTACGTGGAGCTGGGGAGGTCTCTTGTGGACCCGTGACCTGAAGTTGGCCCTCCCACATCAGAGGCACATCCCTGATGCCTGGCTGGAGCACCGAGAGCCTTTCATCCACACGGCTCAGAACAAAAGGGAGAAAAAATAGAAAGAAAGAAATAAAGAGGATAAAATAAAATAAAATAAGAGAAAATAAAATAAAGTTAGTATAATAAAAATAAGAAAAATATTATTTAAAAAATTATTAATAAAAGATTATTAATTTTTTAAAATAAATTTTTAAATTTTTTAAAATAAAGAATACGAAATAATTATTTAAAAAAATTTATTAAGAAAAAAGATTTTTAATTGTTTCAAATAAATATAAGAAAAATATTATTATGAAATTATGTAGAAAAAATTTTTTTTAGTTCTTTAAAACAAAAAATAAAAAAAACTTCTTAAGAAAAAATGTATTTCATTTTTTTAAATGAAAATAAGAAAAAAATCATTAAGAAAAAATTATGGAAAAAAAAAAAGTTTTGAGTTAAAACAAAGAAACAAAAAAAACTCCCAAAATAACAGATGGACCGAACCCTAGGACAAATGGTGAAAGCAAAGCTATACAGACAAAATCTCACACAAAAGCATACACATATACACTCACAAAAAGAGGAAAAGGAGAAAAAATAACATATCCTGCTCCCAAAGTCCACCTCCTCAATTTGGGGTGATTCGTTGTCTATTCAGGTATTCAACAGATGCAGGTACATCAAGTTGTTTGTGGAGCTTTAATGCACTTCTTCTGAGGCTGCTGGGAGAAATTTCCCTTTCTCTTCTTTGTTCGCACAGCTCCCGGGTTTCAGCTTTGGATTTGGACCCACCTCTGCGTGTAGGTCCCCTGAGGGCATCTGTTCATCGCTCACACAGGACGGGGTTAAAGGAGCAGCTGACTCGGGGCTTCTGGCTCACTCAGGCCTGGGGGAGGGAGGGGTATGGATGCAGGGCGAGCTTCCGGCGGCAGAAGCAGGCGTGAGGTTGCAGCAGTCTGAGGTGCGCCGTGTGTTCTCCCGGGGAAGTTGTCCCTGGATCACCGGTCCCTGGCAGTGGGGGGTTGCACAGGCTCCCGGGAAGGGCCGTGTGGATAGTGACCTGTGCTCGCACACAGGTTTCTTGGTGGCGGCAGCAGCAGGCTTAGCGACTCATGCCCGTCTGTGGGGTCCGCGTTGATAACCGTGGCTTACGCCCGTCTCTGGAGCTCGTTTAGCGGGCGCTCTGAATCCCCTCTCCTCATGCACCGGGAAACAAAGAGGCAAGAAAAAGGCTCTTGCCTGTTCGGCAGCTCCAGACCTTTTCCCGGACTCCCTCCCGGCTAGCTGTGGTTCACTAGCCCCCTTCAGGCTGTGTTTACGCCGCCAACCCCAGTCGTCTCCCTGGGATCCGACCGAGGCCCGAGCCTCAGTTCCCAGCCCCCGCCTGCTCCGGCGGGTGAGCAGACAAGCCTCTCGGGCTGTTAAGTGCTGCTCAGCACCGGTCCTCTCTTCGGGAATCTCTCCGCTTTGCCTTCTGCACCCCTGTGGCTGCGCTCTCCTCCGTGGCTCTGAAGCTTCCCCCCTCTGCCACCTGCAGTGTCCGCCCATGAAGGGGCTTCCTAGTGTGTGGAAACCTTTCCTCCTTCACATCTCCCTCCCACTGGTGCAGGTCCCGTCCTTATTCTTTTGTACCTGTTACTTCTTTTTACTTTTGCCCTACCCAGGTACGTGGGGAGTTTCTTGCCTTTTGGGTGGTCTGAATTCTTCTGCCAGCGTTCAGTGGGAGTTCCATTGGAGCAGTTCCCCGTGTAGATGTATTTCTGATGTATCTGTGGGGAGAAAGGTTATCTCTGCGTCTTACTCTTACGCCCTCTTGCCCAGACCCCTCCCTTTTTTTCTTGATGAGTCTGGCTACTGGTTTATCAATTTGGTTTATCTTCTCAAAGAACCAGCTTTTAGTTTTATTGATCTTTGCTATTGTTTCCTTCATTTCTTTTTCATGTAGTTCTGATCTGGTCTTTATGATTGTTTTGCTTCTGCTATCTTTGGGATATTTTTGTTCTTCTTTGACTTATTGCTTTAGGTACAAGGTTAGGTTGTTTATTCGAGATGTTTCCTGTTTTCTGAGGTAGGCTTGTATTGCTATAAACTTCACTCTTAGAACTGCTTTTGCTTCATCCCACAGGTTTTGGGTCGTCGTGTCTCCATTGTCATTTGTTTCTAGGTATTTTTTGATTTCCCCTTTGATTTCTTCGTGATCACTTGGTTATTAACTAGTGTATTAAGTAGTGTATCATTTTGGATGATCTGTCCATTGGTGAAAGTGGGGTGTTAAAGTCCCCTACTATGATTGTGTTACTGTCGATTTCCCCTTTTATGGCTGTTAGTATTTGCCTTATGTATTGAGGTGCTCCTATGTTGGGTGCATAAATAGTTACAATTGTTCTACCTTCTTCTTGGATCGATCCCTTGATCACTATGTGGTGTCCTTCTTTGTCTCTTGAAATAGTCTTTATTTTAAAGTCAATTTTGTCTGATACGAGAATTGCTACTCCAGCTTTCTTTTGATTTCCATTTGCGTGGAATATCTTTTTCCATCCGCTCACTTTCCGTCTGTATGAGCCCCTAGGTCTGAAGTGGGTCTCTTGTAGACAGCATATATACGCGTCTTGTTTTTGTATCCATTCAGCCAGTCTGTGTCTTTTGGTGGGAGCATTTAGTCCATTTACATTTCAGGTAATTATGGATATGTATGTTCCTATTCCCATTTTCTTAAATGTTTTGGGTTTGTTATTGTAGGTGTTTTCCTTCTCTTGTGTTTCTTGCCTAGAGAAGTTCCTTTAGCATTTGTTGTAAAGCTGGTTTGGTGGTGCTGAGCTCTCTCAGCTTTTGCTTGTCCGTAAAGGTTTTAATTTCTCCATCAGATCTGAATGAGATCCTTGCTGGGTAGAGTCATCTTGGTTGTACGTTTTTCTCCATCACTTTTAGTATATCCTGCCACTCCCTTCTGGCTTGCAGTGTTTCTGCTGAAAGATCAGCTGTTAACCTTATGGGGATTCCCTTGTGTGTTATTTGTTGTTTTTCCCTTGCTGCTTTTAACATGTTTTCTTTATATTTAATTTTTGATAATTTGATTAATATGTGTCTTGGCGTGTTTCTCCTTGGATTTATCCTGTATGGGGCTCTCTGTGCTTCCAGAACTTGACTAACTATTTCCTTTCCCATATTAGGGAAGTTTTCAACTATAATCTCTTCAAATATTTTCTCAGTCCCTTTCTTTTTCTCTTCTTCTTCTGGGACCCCTATAATTCGAATGTTGGTGCGTTTAATGTTGTCCCAGAGGTCTCTGAGGCTGTCCTCAGTTCTTTTCATTCTTTTTTCTTTCTTCTCTTCTGCAGTCGTTATGTCCGCTATTTTATCTTCCAGGTCACTTGCCCGTTCTTCTGCCTCAGTTATTCTGCTATTGATCCCTTCTAGAATATTTTAAATTTCATTTATTGTGTTTTTCATCGTTGCTTGGTTCCTCTTTCGTTCTTCTACGTCCTTGTTAAATGGTTCTTGCATTTTGCCTATTCCATGTCCAGGATTTTGGATCATCGTTACTATCATTATTCTGAATTCTTTCTCAGGTAGACTGCCTATTTCCTCTTCATTTGTTAGGTCTGGTGTGTTTTTACCTTGCTCCTTCATCTGCTGTGTGTTTTTCTGTCTTCTCATTTTGCTTATCTGACTGTGTTTGGGGTCTCCTTTTCACAGGCTGCAGGTTCGTAGTTCCTGTTGGTCTTGGTATCTGTCCCCAGTGGCGGAGGTTGGCTCAGTGGGTTGTGTAGGCTTCCTGGTGGAGGGGACTAGTGCCTGTGTTCTGGTGGATGAGTCTGGATCTTGTCTTTCCGGTGGGCACGTCCACGTCTGGTAGTGTGTTTTGGGGTGTCTGTGGCCTTATTATGATTTTTGGCAGCCTCTCTGCTAATGGATGGGGCTGTGTTCCTGTCTTGCTAGTTGTTTGGCATAGGGTGTCCAGCACTGTAGCTTGCTGGTCGTTGAGTGAAGCTGGGTCTTGGTGTTGAGACGGAGATCTCTGAGAGATTTTTGCCGTTTGGTATTACGTGGAGCTGGGGAGGTCTCTTGTGGACCCGTGACCTGAAGTTGGCCCTCCCACATCAGAGGCACATCCCTGATGCCTGGCTGGAGCACCGAGAGCCTTTCATCCACACGGCTCAGAACAAAAGGGAGAAAAAATAGAAAGAAAGAAATAAAGAGGATAAAATAAAATAAAATAAGAGAAAATAAAATAAAGTTAGTATAATAAAAATAAGAAAAATATTATTTAAAAAATTATTAATAAAAGATTATTAATTTTTTAAAATAAATTTTTAAATTTTTTAAAATAAAGAATACGAAATAATTATTTAAAAAAATTTATTAAGAAAAAAGATTTTTAATTGTTTCAAATAAATATAAGAAAAATATTATTATGAAATTACGTAGAAAAAATATTTTTTAGTTCTTTAAAACAAAAAATAAAAAAAACTTCTTAAGAAAAAATGTATTTCATTTTTTTAAATGAAAATAAGAAAAAAATCATTAAGAAAAAATTATGGAAAAAAAAAAGTTTTGAGTTAAAACAAAGAAACAAAAAAAACTCCCAAAATAACAGATGGACCGAACCCTAGGACAAATGGTGAAAGCAAAGCTATACAGACAAAATCTCACACAAAAGCATACACATATACACTCACAAAAAGAGCAAAAGGAGAAAAAATAACATATCCTGCTCCCAAAGTCCACCTCCTCAATTTGGGGTGATTCGTTGTCTATTCAGGTATTCAACAGATGCAGGTACATCAAGTTGTTTGTGGAGCTTTAATGCACTTCTTCTGAGGCTGCTGGGAGAAATTTCCCTTTCTCTTCTTTGTTCGCACAGCTCCCGGGTTTCAGCTTTGGATTTGGACCCACCTCTGCGTGTAGGTCCCCTGAGGGCATCTGTTCATCGCTCACACAGGACGGGGTTAAAGGAGCAGCTGACTCGGGGCTTCTGGCTCACTCAGGCCTGGGGGAGGGAGGGGTATGGATGCAGGGCGAGCTTCCGGCGGCAGAAGCAGGCGTGAGGTTGCAGCAGTCTGAGGTGCGCCGTGTGTTCTCCCGGGGAAGTTGTCCCTGGATCACCGGTCCCTGGCAGTGGGGGGTTGCACAGGCTCCCGGGAAGGGCCGTGTGGATAGTGACCTGTGCTCGCACACAGGTTTCTTGGTGGCGGCAGCAGCAGGCTTAGCGACTCATGCCCGTCTGTGGGGTCCGCGCTGATAACCGTGGCTTACGCCCGTCTCTGGAGCTCGTTTAGCGGGCGCTCTGAATCCCCTCTCCTCATGCACCGGGAAACAAAGAGGCAAGAAAAAGGCTCTTGCCTGTTCGGCAGCTCCAGACCTTTTCCCGGACTCCCTCCCGGCTAGCTGTGGTTCACTAGCCCCCTTCAGGCTGTGTTTACGCCGCCAACCCCAGTCGTCTCCCTGGGATCCGACCGAGGCCCGAGCCTCAGTTCCCAGCCCCCGCCTGCTCCGGCGGGTGAGCAGACAAGCCTCTCGGGCTGTTAAGTGCTGCTCAGCACCGGTCCTCTCTTCGGGAATCTCTCCGCTTTGCCTTCTGCACCCCTGTGGCTGCGCTCTCCTCCGTGGCTCTGAAGCTTCCCCCCTCTGCCACCTGCAGTGTCCGCCCATGAAGGGGCTTCCTAGTGTGTGGAAACCTTTCCTCCTTCACATCTCCCTCCCACTGGTGCAGGTCCCGTCCTTATTCTTTTGTACCTGTTACTTCTTTTTACTTTTGCCCTACCCAGGTACGTGGGGAGTTTCTTGCCTTTTGGGTGGTCTGAATTCTTCTGCCAGCGTTCAGTGGGAGTTCCATTGGAGCAGTTCCCCGTGTAGATGTATTTCTGATGTATCTGTGGGGAGAAAGGTTATCTCTGCGTCTTACTCTTACGCCCTCTTGCCCAGACCCCTCCCTTTTTTTCTTGATGAGTCTGGCTACTGGTTTATCAATTTGGTTTATCTTCTCAAAGAACCAGCTTTTAGTTTTATTGATCTTTGCTATTGTTTCCTTCATTTCTTTTTCATGTAGTTCTGATCTGGTCTTTATGATTGTTTTGCTTCTGCTATCTTTGGGATATTTTTGTTCTTCTTTGACTTATTGCTTTAGGTACAAGGTTAGGTTGTTTATTCGAGATGTTTCCTGTTTTCTGAGGTAGGCTTGTATTGCTATAAACTTCACTCTTAGAACTGCTTTTGCTTCATCCCACAGGTTTTGGGTCGTCGTGTCTCCATTGTCATTTGTTTCTAGGTATTTTTTGATTTCCCCTTTGATTTCTTCGTGATCACTTGGTTATTAACTAGTGTATTAAGTAGTGTATCATTTTGGATGATCTGTCCATTGGTGAAAGTGGGGTGTTAAAGTCCCCTACTATGATTGTGTTACTGTCGATTTCCCCTTTTATGGCTGTTAGTATTTGCCTTATGTATTGAGGTGCTCCTATGTTGGGTGCATAAATAGTTACAATTGTTCTACCTTCTTCTTGGATCGATCCCTTGATCACTATGTGGTGTCCTTCTTTGTCTCTTGAAATAGTCTTTATTTTAAAGTCAATTTTGTCTGATACGAGAATTGCTACTCCAGCTTTCTTTTGATTTCCATTTGCGTGGAATATCTTTTTCCATCCGCTCACTTTCCGTCTGTATGAGCCCCTAGGTCTGAAGTGGGTCTCTTGTAGACAGCATATATACGCGTCTTGTTTTTGTATCCATTCAGCCAGTCTGTGTCTTTTGGTGGGAGCATTTAGTCCATTTACATTTCAGGTAATTATGGATATGTATGTTCCTATTCCCATTTTCTTAAATGTTTTGGGTTTGTTATTGTAGGTGTTTTCCTTCTCTTGTGTTTCTTGCCTAGAGAAGTTCCTTTAGCATTTGTTGTAAAGCTGGTTTGGTGGTGCTGAGCTCTCTCAGCTTTTGCTTGTCCGTAAAGGTTTTAATTTCTCCATCAGATCTGAATGAGATCCTTGCTGGGTAGAGTCATCTTGGTTGTACGTTTTTCTCCATCACTTTTAGTATATCCTGCCACTCCCTTCTGGCTTGCAGTGTTTCTGCTGAAAGATCAGCTGTTAACCTTATGGGGATTCCCTTGTGTGTTATTTGTTGTTTTTCCCTTGCTGCTTTTAACATGTTTTCTTTATATTTAATTTTTGATAATTTGATTAATATGTGTCTTGGCGTGTTTCTCCTTGGATTTATCCTGTATGGGGCTCTCTGTGCTTCCAGAACTTGACTAACTATTTCCTTTCCCATATTAGGGAAGTTTTCAACTATAATCTCTTCAAATATTTTCTCAGTCCCTTTCTTTTTCTCTTCTTCTTCTGGGACCCCTATAATTCGAATGTTGGTGCGTTTAATGTTGTCCCAGAGGTCTCTGAGGCTGTCCTCAGTTCTTTTCATTCTTTTTTCTTTCTTCTCTTCTGCAGTCGTTATGTCCGCTATTTTATCTTCCAGGTCACTTGCCCGTTCTTCTGCCTCAGTTATTCTGCTATTGATCCCTTCTAGAATATTTTAAATTTCATTTATTGTGTTTTTCATCGTTGCTTGGTTCCTCTTTCGTTCTTCTACGTCCTTGTTAAATGGTTCTTGCATTTTGCCTATTCCATGTCCAGGATTTTGGATCATCGTTACTATCATTATTCTGAATTCTTTCTCAGGTAGACTGCCTATTTCCTCTTCATTTGTTAGGTCTGGTGTGTTTTTACCTTGCTCCTTCATCTGCTGTGTGTTTTTCTGTCTTCTCATTTTGCTTATCTGACTGTGTTTGGGGTCTCCTTTTCACAGGCTGCAGGTTCGTAGTTCCTGTTGGTCTTGGTATCTGTCCCCAGTGGCGGAGGTTGGCTCAGTGGGTTGTGTAGGCTTCCTGGTGGAGGGGACTAGTGCCTGTGTTCTGGTGGATGAGTCTGGATCTTGTCTTTCCGGTGGGCACGTCCACGTCTGGTAGTGTGTTTTGGGGTGTCTGTGGCCTTATTATGATTTTTGGCAGCCTCTCTGCTAATGGATGGGGCTGTGTTCCTGTCTTGCTAGTTGTTTGGCATAGGGTGTCCAGCACTGTAGCTTGCTGGTCGTTGAGTGAAGCTGGGTCTTGGTGTTGAGACGGAGATCTCTGAGAGATTTTTGCCGTTTGGTATTACGTGGAGCTGGGGAGGTCTCTTGTGGACCCGTGACCTGAAGTTGGCCCTCCCACATCAGAGGCACATCCCTGATGCCTGGCTGGAGCACCGAGAGCCTTTCATCCACACGGCTCAGAACAAAAGGGAGAAAAAATAGAAAGAAAGAAATAAAGAGGATAAAATAAAATAAAATAAGAGAAAATAAAATAAAGTTAGTATAATAAAAATAAGAAAAATATTATTTAAAAAATTATTAATAAAAGATTATTAATTTTTTAAAATAAATTTTTAAATTTTTTAAAATAAAGAATACGAAATAATTATTTAAAAAAATTTATTAAGAAAAAAGATTTTTAATTGTTTCAAATAAATATAAGAAAAATATTATTATGAAATTACGTAGAAAAAATATTTTTTAGTTCTTTAAAACAAAAAATAAAAAAAACTTCTTAAGAAAAAATGTATTTCATTTTTTTAAATGAAAATAAGAAAAAAATCATTAAGAAAAAATTATGGAAAAAAAAAAGTTTTGAGTTAAAACAAAGAAACAAAAAAAACTCCCAAAATAACAGATGGACCGAACCCTAGGACAAATGGTGAAAGCAAAGCTATACAGACAAAATCTCACACAAAAGCATACACATATACACTCACAAAAAGAGCAAAAGGAGAAAAAATAACATATCCTGCTCCCAAAGTCCACCTCCTCAATTTGGGGTGATTCGTTGTCTATTCAGGTATTCAACAGATGCAGGTACATCAAGTTGTTTGTGGAGCTTTAATGCACTTCTTCTGAGGCTGCTGGGAGAAATTTCCCTTTCTCTTCTTTGTTCGCACAGCTCCCGGGTTTCAGCTTTGGATTTGGACCCACCTCTGCGTGTAGGTCCCCTGAGGGCATCTGTTCATCGCTCACACAGGACGGGGTTAAAGGAGCAGCTGACTCGGGGCTTCTGGCTCACTCAGGCCTGGGGGAGGGAGGGGTATGGATGCAGGGCGAGCTTCCGGCGGCAGAAGCAGGCGTGAGGTTGCAGCAGTCTGAGGTGCGCCGTGTGTTCTCCCGGGGAAGTTGTCCCTGGATCACCGGTCCCTGGCAGTGGGGGGTTGCACAGGCTCCCGGGAAGGGCCGTGTGGATAGTGACCTGTGCTCGCACACAGGTTTCTTGGTGGCGGCAGCAGCAGGCTTAGCGACTCATGCCCGTCTGTGGGGTCCGCGCTGATAACCGTGGCTTACGCCCGTCTCTGGAGCTCGTTTAGCGGGCGCTCTGAATCCCCTCTCCTCATGCACCGGGAAACAAAGAGGCAAGAAAAAGGCTCTTGCCTGTTCGGCAGCTCCAGACCTTTTCCCGGACTCCCTCCCGGCTAGCTGTGGTTCACTAGCCCCCTTCAGGCTGTGTTTACGCCGCCAACCCCAGTCGTCTCCCTGGGATCCGACCGAGGCCCGAGCCTCAGTTCCCAGCCCCCGCCTGCTCCGGCGGGTGAGCAGACAAGCCTCTCGGGCTGTTAAGTGCTGCTCAGCACCGGTCCTCTCTTCGGGAATCTCTCCGCTTTGCCTTCTGCACCCCTGTGGCTGCGCTCTCCTCCGTGGCTCTGAAGCTTCCCCCCTCTGCCACCTGCAGTGTCCGCCCATGAAGGGGCTTCCTAGTGTGTGGAAACCTTTCCTCCTTCACATCTCCCTCCCACTGGTGCAGGTCCCGTCCTTATTCTTTTGTACCTGTTACTTCTTTTTACTTTTGCCCTACCCAGGTACGTGGGGAGTTTCTTGCCTTTTGGGTGGTCTGAATTCTTCTGCCAGCGTTCAGTGGGAGTTCCATTGGAGCAGTTCCCCGTGTAGATGTATTTCTGATGTATCTGTGGGGAGAAAGGTTATCTCTGCGTCTTACTCTTACGCCCTCTTGGCCAGACCCCTCCCTTTTTTTCTTGATGAGTCTGGCTACTGGTTTATCAATTTGGTTTATCTTCTCAAAGAACCAGCTTTTAGTTTTATTGATCTTTGCTATTGTTTCCTTCATTTCTTTTTCATGTAGTTCTGATCTGGTCTTTATGATTGTTTTGCTTCTGCTATCTTTGGGATATTTTTGTTCTTCTTTGACTTATTGCTTTAGGTACAAGGTTAGGTTGTTTATTCGAGATGTTTCCTGTTTTCTGAGGTAGGCTTGTATTGCTATAAACTTCACTCTTAGAACTGCTTTTGCTTCATCCCACAGGTTTTGGGTCGTCGTGTCTCCATTGTCATTTGTTTCTAGGTATTTTTTGATTTCCCCTTTGATTTCTTCGTGATCACTTGGT
Source organism: Eschrichtius robustus (assembly GCF_028021215.1). Taxonomy (NCBI): domain Eukaryota; kingdom Metazoa; phylum Chordata; class Mammalia; order Artiodactyla; family Eschrichtiidae; genus Eschrichtius; species Eschrichtius robustus. Next base: position 140,680,680 of record NC_090824.1, on the reverse strand, counting down.
TATTAACTAGTGTATTAAGTAGTGTATCATTTTGGATGATCTGTCCATTGGTGAAAGTGGGGTGTTAAAGTCCCCTACTATGATTGTGTTACTGTCGATTTCCCCTTTTATGGCTGTTAGTATTTGCCTTATGTATTGAGGTGCTCCTATGTTGGGTGCATAAATAGTTACAATTGTTCTACCTTCTTCTTGGATCGATCCCTTGATCACTATGTGGTGTCCTTCTTTGTCTCTTGAAATAGTCTTTATTTTAAAGTCAATTTTGTCTGATACGAGAATTGCTACTCCAGCTTTCTTTTGATTTCCATTTGCGTGGAATATCTTTTTCCATCCGCTCACTTTCCGTCTGTATGAGCCCCTAGGTCTGAAGTGGGTCTCTTGTAGACAGCATATATACGCGTCTTGTTTTTGTATCCATTCAGCCAGTCTGTGTCTTTTGGTGGGAGCATTTAGTCCATTTACATTTCAGGTAATTATGGATATGTATGTTCCTATTCCCATTTTCTTAAATGTTTTGGGTTTGTTATTGTAGGTGTTTTCCTTCTCTTGTGTTTCTTGCCTAGAGAAGTTCCTTTAGCATTTGTTGTAAAGCTGGTTTGGTGGTGCTGAGCTCTCTCAGCTTTTGCTTGTCCGTAAAGGTTTTAATTTCTCCATCAGATCTGAATGAGATCCTTGCTGGGTAGAGTCATCTTGGTTGTACGTTTTTCTCCATCACTTTTAGTATATCCTGCCACTCCCTTCTGGCTTGCAGTGTTTCTGCTGAAAGATCAGCTGTTAACCTTATGGGGATTCCCTTGTGTGTTATTTGTTGTTTTTCCCTTGCTGCTTTTAACATGTTTTCTTTATATTTAATTTTTGATAATTTGATTAATATGTGTCTTGGCGTGTTTCTCCTTGGATTTATCCTGTATGCGGCTCTCTGTGCTTCCAGAACTTGACTAACTATTTCCTTTCCCATATTAGGGAAGTTTTCAACTATAATCTCTTCAAATATTTTCTCAGTCCCTTTCTTTTTCTCTTCTTCTTCTGGGACCCCTATAATTCGAATGTTGGTGCGTTTAATGTTGTCCCAGAGGTCTCTGAGGCTGTCCTCAGTTCTTTTCATTCTTTTTTCTTTCTTCTCTTCTGCAGTCGTTATGTCCGCTATTTTATCTTCCAGGTCACTTGCCCGTTCTTCTGCCTCAGTTATTCTGCTATTGATCCCTTCTAGAATATTTTAAATTTCATTTATTGTGTTTTTCATCGTTGCTTGGTTCCTCTTTCGTTCTTCTACGTCCTTGTTAAATGGTTCTTGCATTTTGCCTATTCCATGTCCAGGATTTTGGATCATCGTTACTATCATTATTCTGAATTCTTTCTCAGGTAGACTGCCTATTTCCTCTTCATTTGTTAGGTCTGGTGTGTTTTTACCTTGCTCCTTCATCTGCTGTGTGTTTTTCTGTCTTCTCATTTTGCTTATCTGACTGTGTTTGGGGTCTCCTTTTCACAGGCTGCAGGTTCGTAGTTCCTGTTGGTCTTGGTATCTGTCCCCAGTGGCGGAGGTTGGCTCAGTGGGTTGTGTAGGCTTCCTGGTGGAGGGGACTAGTGCCTGTGTTCTGGTGGATGAGTCTGGATCTTGTCTTTCCGGTGGGCACGTCCACGTCTGGTAGTGTGTTTTGGGGTGTCTGTGGCCTTATTATGATTTTTGGCAGCCTCTCTGCTAATGGATGGGGCTGTGTTCCTGTCTTGCTAGTTGTTTGGCATAGGGTGTCCAGCACTGTAGCTTGCTGGTCGTTGAGTGAAGCTGGGTCTTGGTGTTGAGACGGAGATCTCTGAGAGATTTTTGCCGTTTGGTATTACGTGGAGCTGGGGAGGTCTCTTGTGGACCCGTGACCTGAAGTTGGCCCTCCCACATCAGAGGCACATCCCTGATGCCTGGCTGGAGCACCGAGAGCCTTTCATCCACACGGCTCAGAACAAAAGGGAGAAAAAATAGAAAGAAAGAAATAAAGAGGATAAAATAAAATAAAATAAGAGAAAATAAAATAAAGTTAGTATAATAAAAATAAGAAAAATATTATTTAAAAAATTATTAATAAAAGATTATTAATTTTTTAAAATAAATTTTTAAATTTTTTAAAATAAAGAATACGAAATAATTATTTAAAAAAATTTATTAAGAAAAAAGATTTTTAATTGTTTCAAATAAATATAAGAAAAATATTATTATGAAATTACGTAGAAAAAATATTTTTTAGTTCTTTAAAACAAAAAATAAAAAAAACTTCTTAAGAAAAAATGTATTTCATTTTTTTAAATGAAAATAAGAAAAAAATCATTAAGAAAAAATTATGGAAAAAAAAAAGTTTTGAGTTAAAACAAAGAAACAAAAAAAACTCCCAAAATAACAGATGGACCGAACCCTAGGACAAATGGTGAAAGCAAAGCTATACAGACAAAATCTCACACAAAAGCATACACATATACACTCACAAAAAGAGCAAAAGGAGAAAAAATAACATATCCTGCTCCCAAAGTCCACCTCCTCAATTTGGGGTGATTCGTTGTCTATTCAGGTATTCAACAGATGCAGGTACATCAAGTTGTTTGTGGAGCTTTAATGCACTTCTTCTGAGGCTGCTGGGAGAAATTTCCCTTTCTCTTCTTTGTTCGCACAGCTCCCGGGTTTCAGCTTTGGATTTGGACCCACCTCTGCGTGTAGGTCCCCTGAGGGCATCTGTTCATCGCTCACACAGGACGGGGTTAAAGGAGCAGCTGACTCGGGGCTTCTGGCTCACTCAGGCCTGGGGGAGGGAGGGGTATGGATGCAGGGCGAGCTTCCGGCGGCAGAAGCAGGCGTGAGGTTGCAGCAGTCTGAGGTGCGCCGTGTGTTCTCCCGGGGAAGTTGTCCCTGGATCACCGGTCCCTGGCAGTGGGGGGTTGCACAGGCTCCCGGGAAGGGCCGTGTGGATAGTGACCTGTGCTCGCACACAGGTTTCTTGGTGGCGGCAGCAGCAGGCTTAGCGACTCATGCCCGTCTGTGGGGTCCGCGCTGATAACCGTGGCTTACGCCCGTCTCTGGAGCTCGTTTAGCGGGCGCTCTGAATCCCCTCTCCTCATGCACCGGGAAACAAAGAGGCAAGAAAAAGGCTCTTGCCTGTTCGGCAGCTCCAGACCTTTTCCCGGACTCCCTCCCGGCTAGCTGTGGTTCACTAGCCCCCTTCAGGCTGTGTTTACGCCGCCAACCCCAGTCGTCTCCCTGGGATCCGACCGAGGCCCGAGCCTCAGTTCCCAGCCCCCGCCTGCTCCGGCGGGTGAGCAGACAAGCCTCTCGGGCTGTTAAGTGCTGCTCAGCACCGGTCCTCTCTTCGGGAATCTCTCCGCTTTGCCTTCTGCACCCCTGTGGCTGCGCTCTCCTCCGTGGCTCTGAAGCTTCCCCCCTCTGCCACCTGCAGTGTCCGCCCATGAAGGGGCTTCCTAGTGTGTGGAAACCTTTCCTCCTTCACATCTCCCTCCCACTGGTGCAGGTCCCGTCCTTATTCTTTTGTACCTGTTACTTCTTTTTACTTTTGCCCTACCCAGGTACGTGGGGAGTTTCTTGCCTTTTGGGTGGTCTGAATTCTTCTGCCAGCGTTCAGTGGGAGTTCCATTGGAGCAGTTCCCCGTGTAGATGTATTTCTGATGTATCTGTGGGGAGAAAGGTTATCTCTGCGTCTTACTCTTACGCCCTCTTGGCCAGACCCCTCCCTTTTTTTCTTGATGAGTCTGGCTACTGGTTTATCAATTTGGTTTATCTTCTCAAAGAACCAGCTTTTAGTTTTATTGATCTTTGCTATTGTTTCCTTCATTTCTTTTTCATGTAGTTCTGATCTGGTCTTTATGATTGTTTTGCTTCTGCTATCTTTGGGATATTTTTGTTCTTCTTTGACTTATTGCTTTAGGTACAAGGTTAGGTTGTTTATTCGAGATGTTTCCTGTTTTCTGAGGTAGGCTTGTATTGCTATAAACTTCACTCTTAGAACTGCTTTTGCTTCATCCCACAGGTTTTGGGTCGTCGTGTCTCCATTGTCATTTGTTTCTAGGTATTTTTTGATTTCCCCTTTGATTTCTTCGTGATCACTTGGTTATTAACTAGTGTATTAAGTAGTGTATCATTTTGGATGATCTGTCCATTGGTGAAAGTGGGGTGTTAAAGTCCCCTACTATGATTGTGTTACTGTCGATTTCCCCTTTTATGGCTGTTAGTATTTGCCTTATGTATTGAGGTGCTCCTATGTTGGGTGCATAAATAGTTACAATTGTTCTACCTTCTTCTTGGATCGATCCCTTGATCACTATGTGGTGTCCTTCTTTGTCTCTTGAAATAGTCTTTATTTTAAAGTCAATTTTGTCTGATACGAGAATTGCTACTCCAGCTTTCTTTTGATTTCCATTTGCGTGGAATATCTTTTTCCATCCGCTCACTTTCCGTCTGTATGAGCCCCTAGGTCTGAAGTGGGTCTCTTGTAGACAGCATATATACGCGTCTTGTTTTTGTATCCATTCAGCCAGTCTGTGTCTTTTGGTGGGAGCATTTAGTCCATTTACATTTCAGGTAATTATGGATATGTATGTTCCTATTCCCATTTTCTTAAATGTTTTGGGTTTGTTATTGTAGGTGTTTTCCTTCTCTTGTGTTTCTTGCCTAGAGAAGTTCCTTTAGCATTTGTTGTAAAGCTGGTTTGGTGGTGCTGAGCTCTCTCAGCTTTTGCTTGTCCGTAAAGGTTTTAATTTCTCCATCAGATCTGAATGAGATCCTTGCTGGGTAGAGTCATCTTGGTTGTACGTTTTTCTCCATCACTTTTAGTATATCCTGCCACTCCCTTCTGGCTTGCAGTGTTTCTGCTGAAAGATCAGCTGTTAACCTTATGGGGATTCCCTTGTGTGTTATTTGTTGTTTTTCCCTTGCTGCTTTTAACATGTTTTCTTTATATTTAATTTTTGATAATTTGATTAATATGTGTCTTGGCGTGTTTCTCCTTGGATTTATCCTGTTTGGGGCTCTCTGTGCTTCCAGAACTTGACTAACTATTTCCTTTCCCATATTAGGGAAGTTTTCAACTATAATCTCTTCAAATATTTTCTCAGTCCCTTTCTTTTTCTCTTCTTCTTCTGGGACCCCTATAATTCGAATGTTGGTGCGTTTAATGTTGTCCCAGAGGTCTCTGAGGCTGTCCTCAGTTCTTTTCATTCTTTTTTCTTTCTTCTCTTCTGCAGTCGTTATGTCCGCTATTTTATCTTCCAGGTCACTTGCCCGTTCTTCTGCCTCAGTTATTCTGCTATTGATCCCTTCTAGAATATTTTAAATTTCATTTATTGTGTTTTTCATCGTTGCTTGGTTCCTCTTTCGTTCTTCTACGTCCTTGTTAAATGGTTCTTGCATTTTGCCTATTCCATGTCCAGGATTTTGGATCATCGTTACTATCATTATTCTGAATTCTTTCTCAGGTAGACTGCCTATTTCCTCTTCATTTGTTAGGTCTGGTGTGTTTTTACCTTGCTCCTTCATCTGCTGTGTGTTTTTCTGTCTTCTCATTTTGCTTATCTGACTGTGTTTGGGGTCTCCTTTTCACAGGCTGCAGGTTCGTAGTTCCTGTTGGTCTTGGTATCTGTCCCCAGTGGCGGAGGTTGGCTCAGTGGGTTGTGTAGGCTTCCTGGTGGAGGGGACTAGTGCCTGTGTTCTGGTGGATGAGTCTGGATCTTGTCTTTCCGGTGGGCACGTCCACGTCTGGTAGTGTGTTTTGGGGTGTCTGTGGCCTTATTATGATTTTTGGCAGCCTCTCTGCTAATGGATGGGGCTGTGTTCCTGTCTTGCTAGTTGTTTGGCATAGGGTGTCCAGCACTGTAGCTTGCTGGTCGTTGAGTGAAGCTGGGTCTTGGTGTTGAGACGGAGATCTCTGAGAGATTGTTGCCGTTTGGTATTACGTGGAGCTGGGGAGGTCTCTTGTGGACCCGTGACCTGAAGTTGGCCCTCCCACATCAGAGGCACATCCCTGATGCCTGGCTGGAGCACCGAGAGCCTTTCATCCACACGGCTCAGAACAAAAGGGAGAAAAAATAGAAAGAAAGAAATAAAGAGGATAAAATAAAATAAAATAAGAGAAAATAAAATAAAGTTAGTATAATAAAAATAAGAAAAATATTATTTAAAAAATTATTAATAAAAGATTATTAATTTTTTAAAATAAATTTTTAAATTTTTTAAAATAAAGAATACGAAATAATTATTTAAAAATATTTATTAAGAAAAAAGATTTTTAATTGTTTCAAATAAATATAAGAAAAATATTATTATGAAATTACGTAGAAAAAATTTTTTTTAGTTCTTTAAAACAAAAAATAAAAAAAACTTCTTAAGAAAAAATGTATTTCATTTTTTTAAATGAAAATAAGAAAAAAATCATTAAGAAAAAATTATGGAAAAAAAAAAGTTTTGAGTTAAAACAAAGAAACAAAAAAAACTCCCAAAATAACAGATGGACCGAACCCTAGGACAAATGGTGAAAGCAAAGCTATACAGACAAAATCTCACACAAAAGCATACACATATACACTCACAAAAAGAGCAAAAGGAGAAAAAATAACATATCCTGCTCCCAAAGTCCACCTCCTCAATTTGGGGTGATTCGTTGTCTATTCAGGTATTCAACAGATGCAGGTACATCAAGTTGTTTGTGGAGCTTTAATGCACTTCTTCTGAGGCTGCTGGGAGAAATTTCCCTTTCTCTTCTTTGTTCGCACAGCTCCCGGGTTTCAGCTTTGGATTTGGACCCACCTCTGCGTGTAGGTCCCCTGAGGGCATCTGTTCATCGCTCACACAGGACGGGGTTAAAGGAGCAGCTGACTCGGGGCTTCTGGCTCACTCAGGCCTGGGGGAGGGAGGGGTATGGATGCGGGGCGAGCTTCCGGCGGCAGAAGCAGGCGTGAGGTTGCAGCAGTCTGAGGTGCGCCGTGTGTTCTCCCGGGGAAGTTGTCCCTGGATCACCGGTCCCTGGCAGTGGGGGGTTGCACAGGCTCCCGGAAAGGGCCGTGTGGATAGTGACCTGTGCTCGCACACAGGTTTCTTGGTGGCGGCAGCAGCAGGCTTAGCGACTCATGCCCGTCTGTGGGGTCCGCGTTGATAACCGTGGCTTACGCCCGTCTCTGGAGCTCGTTTAGCGGGCGCTCTGAATCCCCTCTCCTCATGCACCGGGAAACAAAGAGGCAAGAAAAAGGCTCTTGCCTGTTCGGCAGCTCCAGACCTTTTCCCGGACTCCCTCCCGGCTAGCTGTGGTTCACTAGCCCCCTTCAGGCTGTGTTTACGCCGCCAACCCCAGTCGTCTCCCTGGGATCCGACCGAGGCCCGAGCCTCAGTTCCCAGCCCCCGCCTGCTCCGGCGGGTGAGCAGACAAGCCTCTCGGGCTGTTAAGTGCTGCTCAGCACCGGTCCTCTCTTCGGGAATCTCTCCGCTTTGCCTTCTGCACCCCTGTGGCTGCGCTCTCCTCCGTGGCTCTGAAGCTTCCCCCCTCTGCCACCTGCAGTGTCCGCCCATGAAGGGGCTTCCTAGTGTGTGGAAACCTTTCCTCCTTCACATCTCCCTCCCACTGGTGCAGGTCCCGTCCTTATTCTTTTGTACCTGTTACTTCTTTTTACTTTTGCCCTACCCAGGTACGTGGGGAGTTTCTTGCCTTTTGGGTGGTCTGAATTCTTCTGCCAGCGTTCAGTGGGAGTTCCATTGGAGCAGTTCCCCGTGTAGATGTATTTCTGATGTATCTGTGGGGAGAAAGGTTATCTCTGCGTCTTACTCTTACGCCCTCTTGGCCAGACCCCTCCCTTTTTTTCTTGATGAGTCTGGCTACTGGTTTATCAATTTGGTTTATCTTCTCAAAGAACCAGCTTTTAGTTTTATTGATCTTTGCTATTGTTTCCTTCATTTCTTTTTCATGTAGTTCTGATCTGGTCTTTATGATTGTTTTGCTTCTGCTATCTTTGGGATATTTTTGTTCTTCTTTGACTTATTGCTTTAGGTACAAGGTTAGGTTGTTTATTCGAGATGTTTCCTGTTTTCTGAGGTAGGCTTGTATTGCTATAAACTTCACTCTTAGAACTGCTTTTGCTTCATCCCACAGGTTTTGGGTCGTCGTGTCTCCATTGTCATTTGTTTCTAGGTATTTTTTGATTTCCCCTTTGATTTCTTCGTGATCACTTGGTTATTAACTAGTGTATTAAGTAGTGTATCATTTTGGATGATCTGTCCATTGGTGAAAGTGGGGTGTTAAAGTCCCCTACTATGATTGTGTTACTGTCGATTTCCCCTTTTATGGCTGTTAGTATTTGCCTTATGTATTGAGGTGCTCCTATGTTGGGTGCATAAATAGTTACAATTGTTCTACCTTCTTCTTGGATCGATCCCTTGATCACTATGTGGTGTCCTTCTTTGTCTCTTGAAATAGTCTTTATTTTAAAGTCAATTTTGTCTGATACGAGAATTGCTACTCCAGCTTTCTTTTGATTTCCATTTGCGTGGAATATCTTTTTCCATCCGCTCACTTTCCGTCTGTATGAGCCCCTAGGTCTGAAGTGGGTCTCTTGTAGACAGCATATATACGCGTCTTGTTTTTGTATCCATTCAGCCAGTCTGTGTCTTTTGGTGGGAGCATTTAGTCCATTTACATTTCAGGTAATTATGGATATGTATGTTCCTATTCCCATTTTCTTAAATGTTTTGGGTTTGTTATTGTAGGTGTTTTCCTTCTCTTGTGTTTCTTGCCTAGAGAAGTTCCTTTAGCATTTGTTGTAAAGCTGGTTTGGTGGTGCTGAGCTCTCTCAGCTTTTGCTTGTCCGTAAAGGTTTTAATTTCTCCATCAGATCTGAATGAGATCCTTGCTGGGTAGAGTCATCTTGGTTGTACGTTTTTCTCCATCACTTTTAGTATATCCTGCCACTCCCTTCTGGCTTGCAGTGTTTCTGCTGAAAGATCAGCTGTTAACCTTATGGGGATTCCCTTGTGTGTTATTTGTTGTTTTTCCCTTGCTGCTTTTAACATGTTTTCTTTATATTTAATTTTTGATAATTTGATTAATATGTGTCTTGGCGTGTTTCTCCTTGGATTTATCCTGTATGCGGCTCTCTGTGCTTCCAGAACTTGACTAACTATTTCCTTTCCCATATTAGGGAAGTTTTCAACTATAATCTCTTCAAATATTTTCTCAGTCCCTTTCTTTTTCTCTTCTTCTTCTGGGACCCCTATAATTCGAATGTTGGTGCGTTTAATGTTGTCCCAGAGGTCTCTGAGGCTGTCCTCAGTTCTTTTCATTCTTTTTTCTTTCTTCTCTTCTGCAGTCGTTATGTCCGCTATTTTATCTTCCAGGTCACTTGCCCGTTCTTCTGCCTCAGTTATTCTGCTATTGATCCCTTCTAGAATATTTTAAATTTCATTTATTGTGTTTTTCATCGTTGCTTGGTTCCTCTTTCGTTCTTCTACGTCCTTGTTAAATGGTTCTTGCATTTTGCCTATTCCATGTCCAGGATTTTGGATCATCGTTACTATCATTATTCTGAATTCTTTCTCAGGTAGACTGCCTATTTCCTCTTCATTTGTTAGGTCTGGTGTGTTTTTACCTTGCTCCTTCATCTGCTGTGTGTTTTTCTGTCTTCTCATTTTGCTTATCTGACTGTGTTTGGGGTCTCCTTTTCACAGGCTGCAGGTTCGTAGTTCCTGTTGGTCTTGGTATCTGTCCCCAGTGGCGGAGGTTGGCTCAGTGGGTTGTGTAGGCTTCCTGGTGGAGGGGACTAGTGCCTGTGTTCTGGTGGATGAGTCTGGATCTTGTCTTTCCGGTGGGCACGTCCACGTCTGGTAGTGTGTTTTGGGGTGTCTGTGGCCTTATTATGATTTTTGGCAGCCTCTCTGCTAATGGATGGGGCTGTGTTCCTGTCTTGCTAGTTGTTTGGCATAGGGTGTCCAGCACTGTAGCTTGCTGGTCGTTGAGTGAAGCTGGGTCTTGGTGTTGAGACGGAGATCTCTGAGAGATTTTTGCCGTTTGGTATTACGTGGAGCTGGGGAGGTCTCTTGTGGACCCGTGACCTGAAGTTGGCCCTCCCACATCAGAGGCACATCCCTGATGCCTGGCTGGAGCACCGAGAGCCTTTCATCCACACGGCTCAGAACAAAAGGGAGAAAAAATAGAAAGAAAGAAATAAAGAGGATAAAATAAAATAAAATAAGAGAAAATAAAATAAAGTTAGTATAATAAAAATAAGAAAAATATTATTTAAAAAATTATTAATAAAAGATTATTAATTTTTTAAAATAAATTTTTAAATGTTTTAAAATAAAGAATACGAAATAATTATTTAAAAAAATTTATTAAGAAAAAAGATTTTTAATTGTTTCAAATAAATATAAGAAAAATATTATTATGAAATTACGTAGAAAAAATTTTTTTTAGTTCTTTAAAACAAAAAATAAAAAAAACTTCTTAAGAAAAAATGTATTTCATTTTTTTAAATGAAAATAAGAAAAAAATCATTAAGAAAAAATTATGGAAAAAAAAAAGTTTTGAGTTAAAACAAAGAAACAAAAAAAACTCCCAAAATAACAGATGGACCGAACCCTAGGACAAATGGTGAAAGCAAAGCTATACAGACAAAATCTCACACAAAAGCATACACATATACACTCACAAAAAGAGCAAAAGGAGAAAAAATAACATATCCTGCTCCCAAAGTCCACCTCCTCAATTTGGGGTGATTCGTTGTCTATTCAGGTATTCAACAGATGCAGGTACATCAAGTTGTTTGTGGAGCTTTAATGCACTTCTTCTGAGGCTGCTGGGAGAAATTTCCCTTTCTCTTCTTTGTTCGCACAGCTCCCGGGTTTCAGCTTTGGATTTGGACCCACCTCTGCGTGTAGGTCCCCTGAGGGCATCTGTTCATCGCTCACACAGGACGGGGTTAAAGGAGCAGCTGACTCGGGGCTTCTGGCTCACTCAGGCCTGGGGGAGGGAGGGGTATGGATGCGGGGCGAGCTTCCGGCGGCAGAAGCAGGCGTGAGGTTGCAGCAGTCTGAGGTGCGCCGTGTGTTCTCCCGGGGAAGTTGTCCCTGGATCACCGGTCCCTGGCAGTGGGGGGTTGCACAGGCTCCCGGAAAGGGCCGTGTGGATAGTGACCTGTGCTCGCACACAGGTTTCTTGGTGGCGGCAGCAGCAGGCTTAGCGACTCATGCCCGTCTGTGGGGTCCGCGTTGATAACCGTGGCTTACGCCCGTCTCTGGAGCTCGTTTAGCGGGCGCTCTGAATCCCCTCTCCTCATGCACCGGGAAACAAAGAGGCAAGAAAAAGGCTCTTGCCTGTTCGGCAGCTCCAGACCTTTTCCCGGACTCCCTCCCGGCTAGCTGTGGTTCACTAGCCCCCTTCAGGCTGTGTTTACGCCGCCAACCCCAGTCGTCTCCCTGGGATCCGACCGAGGCCCGAGCCTCAGTTCCCAGCCCCCGCCTGCTCCGGCGGGTGAGCAGACAAGCCTCTCGGGCTGTTAAGTGCTGCTCAGCACCGGTCCTCTCTTCGGGAATCTCTCCGCTTTGCCTTCTGCACCCCTGTGGCTGCGCTCTCCTCCGTGGCTCTGAAGCTTCCCCCCTCTGCCACCTGCAGTGTCCGCCCATGAAGGGGCTTCCTAGTGTGTGGAAACCTTTCCTCCTTCACATCTCCCTCCCACTGGTGCAGGTCCCGTCCTTATTCTTTTGTACCTGTTACTTCTTTTTACTTTTGCCCTACCCAGGTACGTGGGGAGTTTCTTGCCTTTTGGGTGGTCTGAATTCTTCTGCCAGCGTTCAGTGGGAGTTCCATTGGAGCAGTTCCCCGTGTAGATGTATTTCTGATGTATCTGTGGGGAGAAAGGTTATCTCTGCGTCTTACTCTTACGCCCTCTTGGCCAGACCCCTCCCTTTTTTTCTTGATGAGTCTGGCTACTGGTTTATCAATTTGGTTTATCTTCTCAAAGAACCAGCTTTTAGTTTTATTGATCTTTGCTATTGTTTCCTTCATTTCTTTTTCATGTAGTTCTGATCTGGTCTTTATGATTGTTTTGCTTCTGCTATCTTTGGGATATTTTTGTTCTTCTTTGACTTATTGCTTTAGGTACAAGGTTAGGTTGTTTATTCGAGATGTTTCCTGTTTTCTGAGGTAGGCTTGTATTGCTATAAACTTCACTCTTAGAACTGCTTTTGCTTCATCCCACAGGTTTTGGGTCGTCGTGTCTCCATTGTCATTTGTTTCTAGGTATTTTTTGATTTCCCCTTTGATTTCTTCGTGATCACTTGGTTATTAACTAGTGTATTAAGTAGTGTATCATTTTGGATGATCTGTCCATTGGTGAAAGTGGGGTGTTAAAGTCCCCTACTATGATTGTGTTACTGTCGATTTCCCCTTTTATGGCTGTTAGTATTTGCCTTATGTATTGAGGTGCTCCTATGTTGGGTGCATAAATAGTTACAATTGTTCTACCTTCTTCTTGGATCGATCCCTTGATCACTATGTGGTGTCCTTCTTTGTCTCTTGAAATAGTCTTTATTTTAAAGTCAATTTTGTCTGATACGAGAATTGCTACTCCAGCTTTCTTTTGATTTCCATTTGCGTGGAATATCTTTTTCCATCCGCTCACTTTCCGTCTGTATGAGCCCCTAGGTCTGAAGTGGGTCTCTTGTAGACAGCATATATACGCGTCTTGTTTTTGTATCCATTCAGCCAGTCTGTGTCTTTTGGTGGGAGCATTTAGTCCATTTACATTTCAGGTAATTATGGATATGTATGTTCCTATTCCCATTTTCTTAAATGTTTTGGGTTTGTTATTGTAGGTGTTTTCCTTCTCTTGTGTTTCTTGCCTAGAGAAGTTCCTTTAGCATTTGTTGTAAAGCTGGTTTGGTGGTGCTGAGCTCTCTCAGCTTTTGCTTGTCCGTAAAGGTTTTAATTTCTCCATCAGATCTGAATGAGATCCTTGCTGGGTAGAGTCATCTTGGTTGTACGTTTTTCTCCATCACTTTTAGTATATCCTGCCACTCCCTTCTGGCTTGCAGTGTTTCTGCTGAAAGATCAGCTGTTAACCTTATGGGGATTCCCTTGTGTGTTATTTGTTGTTTTTCCCTTGCTGCTTTTAACATGTTTTCTTTATATTTAATTTTTGATAATTTGATTAATATGTGTCTTGGCGTGTTTCTCCTTGGATTTATCCTGTATGCGGCTCTCTGTGCTTCCAGAACTTGACTAACTATTTCCTTTCCCATATTAGGGAAGTTTTCAACTATAATCTCTTCAAATATTTTCTCAGTCCCTTTCTTTTTCTCTTCTTCTTCTGGGACCCCTATAATTCGAATGTTGGTGCGTTTAATGTTGTCCCAGAGGTCTCTGAGGCTGTCCTCAGTTCTTTTCATTCTTTTTTCTTTCTTCTCTTCTGCAGTCGTTATGTCCGCTATTTTATCTTCCAGGTCACTTGCCCGTTCTTCTGCCTCAGTTATTCTGCTATTGATCCCTTCTAGAATATTTTAAATTTCATTTATTGTGTTTTTCATCGTTGCTTGGTTCCTCTTTCGTTCTTCTACGTCCTTGTTAAATGGTTCTTGCATTTTGCCTATTCCATGTCCAGGATTTTGGATCATCGTTACTATCATTATTCTGAATTCTTTCTCAGGTAGACTGCCTATTTCCTCTTCATTTGTTAGGTCTGGTGTGTTTTTACCTTGCTCCTTCATCTGCTGTGTGTTTTTCTGTCTTCTCATTTTGCTTATCTGACTGTGTTTGGGGTCTCCTTTTCACAGGCTGCAGGTTCGTAGTTCCTGTTGGTCTTGGTATCTGTCCCCAGTGGCGGAGGTTGGCTCAGTGGGTTGTGTAGGCTTCCTGGTGGAGGGGACTAGTGCCTGTGTTCTGGTGGATGAGTCTGGATCTTGTCTTTCCGGTGGGCACGTCCACGTCTGGTAGTGTGTTTTGGGGTGTCTGTGGCCTTATTATGATTTTTGGCAGCCTCTCTGCTAATGGATGGGGCTGTGTTCCTGTCTTGCTAGTTGTTTGGCATAGGGTGTCCAGCACTGTAGCTTGCTGGTCGTTGAGTGAAGCTGGGTCTTGGTGTTGAGACGGAGATCTCTGAGAGATTGTTGCCGTTTGGTATTACGTGGAGCTGGGGAGGTCTCTTGTGGACCCGTGACCTGAAGTTGGCCCTCCCACATCAGAGGCACATCCCTGATGCCTGGCTGGAGCACCGAGAGCCTTTCATCCACACGGCTCAGAACAAAAGGGAGAAAAAATAGAAAGAAAGAAATAAAGAGGATAAAATAAAATAAAATAAGAGAAAATAAAATAAAGTTAGTATAATAAAAATAAGAAAAATATTATTTAAAAAATTATTAATAAAAGATTATTAATTTTTTAAAATAAATTTTTAAATTTTTTAAAATAAAGAATACGAAATAATTATTTAAAAAAATTTATTAAGAAAAAAGATTTTTAATTGTTTCAAATAAATATAAGAAAAATATTATTATGAAATTACGTAGAAAAAATTTTTTTTAGTTCTTTAAAACAAAAAATAAAAAAAACTTCTTAAGAAAAAATGTATTTCATTTTTTTAAATGAAAATAAGAAAAAAATCATTAAGAAAAAATTATGGAAAAAAAAAAGTTTTGAGTTAAAACAAAGAAACAAAAAAAACTCCCAAAATAACAGATGGACCGAACCCTAGGACAAATGGTGAAAGCAAAGCTATACAGACAAAATCTCACACAAAAGCATACACATATACACTCACAAAAAGAGCAAAAGGAGAAAAAATAACATATCCTGCTCCCAAAGTCCACCTCCTCAATTTGGGGTGATTCGTTGTCTATTCAGGTATTCAACAGATGCAGGTACATCAAGTTGTTTGTGGAGCTTTAATGCACTTCTTCTGAGGCTGCTGGGAGAAATTTCCCTTTCTCTTCTTTGTTCGCACAGCTCCCGGGTTTCAGCTTTGGATTTGGACCCACCTCTGCGTGTAGGTCCCCTGAGGGCATCTGTTCATCGCTCACACAGGACGGGGTTAAAGGAGCAGCTGACTCGGGGCTTCTGGCTCACTCAGGCCTGGGGGAGGGAGGGGTATGGATGCGGGGCGAGCTTCCGGCGGCAGAAGCAGGCGTGAGGTTGCAGCAGTCTGAGGTGCGCCGTGTGTTCTCCCGGGGAAGTTGTCCCTGGATCACCGGTCCCTGGCAGTGGGGGGTTGCACAGGCTCCCGGAAAGGGCCGTGTGGATAGTGACCTGTGCTCGCACACAGGTTTCTTGGTGGCGGCAGCAGCAGGCTTAGCGACTCATGCCCGTCTGTGGGGTCCGCGTTGATAACCGTGGCTTACGCCCGTCTCTGGAGCTCGTTTAGCGGGCGCTCTGAATCCCCTCTCCTCATGCACCGGGAAACAAAGAGGCAAGAAAAAGGCTCTTGCCTGTTCGGCAGCTCCAGACCTTTTCCCGGACTCCCTCCCGGCTAGCTGTGGTTCACTAGCCCCCTTCAGGCTGTGTTTACGCCGCCAACCCCAGTCGTCTCCCTGGGATCCGACCGAGGCCCGAGCCTCAGTTCCCAGCCCCCGCCTGCTCCGGCGGGTGAGCAGACAAGCCTCTCGGGCTGTTAAGTGCTGCTCAGCACCGGTCCTCTCTTCGGGAATCTCTCCGCTTTGCCTTCTGCACCCCTGTGGCTGCGCTCTCCTCCGTGGCTCTGAAGCTTCCCCCCTCTGCCACCTGCAGTGTCCGCCCATGAAGGGGCTTCCTAGTGTGTGGAAACCTTTCCTCCTTCACATCTCCCTCCCACTGGTGCAGGTCCCGTCCTTATTCTTTTGAACCTGTTACTTCTTTTTACTTTTGCCCTACCCAGGTACGTGGGGAGTTTCTTGCCTTTTGGGTGGTCTGAATTCTTCTGCCAGCGTTCAGTGGGAGTTCCATTGGAGCAGTTCCCCGTGTAGATGTATTTCTGATGTATCTGTGGGGAGAAAGGTTATCTCTGCGTCTTACTCTTACGCCCTCTTGGCCAGACCCCTCCCTTTTTTTCTTGATGAGTCTGGCTACTGGTTTATCAATTTGGTTTATCTTCTCAAAGAACCAGCTTTTAGTTTTATTGATCTTTGCTATTGTTTCCTTCATTTCTTTTTCATGTAGTTCTGATCTGGTCTTTATGATTGTTTTGCTTCTGCTATCTTTGGGATATTTTTGTTCTTCTTTGACTTATTGCTTTAGGTACAAGGTTAGGTTGTTTATTCGAGATGTTTCCTGTTTTCTGAGGTAGGCTTGTATTGCTATAAACTTCACTCTTAGAACTGCTTTTGCTTCATCCCACAGGTTTTGGGTCGTCGTGTCTCCATTGTCATTTGTTTCTAGGTATTTTTTGATTTCCCCTTTGATTTCTTCGTGATCACTTGGTTATTAACTAGTGTATTAAGTAGTGTATCATTTTGGATGATCTGTCCATTGGTGAAAGTGGGGTGTTAAAGTCCCCTACTATGATTGTGTTACTGTCGATTTCCCCTTTTATGGCTGTTAGTATTTGCCTTATGTATTGGGGTGCTCCTATGTTGGGTGCATAAATAGTTACAATTGTTCTACCTTCTTCTTGGATCGATCCCTTGATCACTATGTGGTGTCCTTCTTTGTCTCTTGAAATAGTCTTTATTTTAAAGTCAATTTTGTCTGATACGAGAATTGCTACTCCAGCTTTCTTTTGATTTCCATTTGCGTGGAATATCTTTTTCCATCCGCTCACTTTCCGTCTGTATGAGCCCCTAGGTCTGAAGTGGGTCTCTTGTAGACAGCATATATACGCGTCTTGTTTTTGTATCCATTCAGCCAGTCTGTGTCTTTTGGTGGGAGCATTTAGTCCATTTACATTTCAGGTAATTATGGATATGTATGTTCCTATTCCCATTTTCTTAAATGTTTTGGGTTTGTTATTGTAGGTGTTTTCCTTCTCTTGTGTTTCTTGCCTAGAGAAGTTCCTTTAGCATTTGTTGTAAAGCTGGTTTGGTGGTGCTGAGCTCTCTCAGCTTTTGCTTGTCCGTAAAGGTTTTAATTTCTCCATCAGATCTGAATGAGATCCTTGCTGGGTAGAGTCATCTTGGTTGTACGTTTTTCTCCATCACTTTTAGTATATCCTGCCACTCCCTTCTGGCTTGCAGTGTTTCTGCTGAAAGATCAGCTGTTAACCTTATGGGGATTCCCTTGTGTGTTATTTGTTGTTTTTCCCTTGCTGCTTTTAACATGTTTTCTTTATATTTAATTTTTGATAATTTGATTAATATGTGTCTTGGCGTGTTTCTCCTTGGATTTATCCTGTATGCGGCTCTCTGTGCTTCCAGAACTTGACTAACTATTTCCTTTCCCATATTAGGGAAGTTTTCAACTATAATCTCTTCAAATATTTTCTCAGTCCCTTTCTTTTTCTCTTCTTCTTCTGGGACCCCTATAATTCGAATGTTGGTGCGTTTAATGTTGTCCCAGAGGTCTCTGAGGCTGTCCTCAGTTCTTTTCATTCTTTTTTCTTTCTTCTCTTCTGCAGTCGTTATGTCCGCTATTTTATCTTCCAGGTCACTTGCCCGTTCTTCTGCCTCAGTTATTCTGCTATTGATCCCTTCTAGAATATTTTAAATTTCATTTATTGTGTTTTTCATCGTTGCTTGGTTCCTCTTTCGTTCTTCTACGTCCTTGTTAAATGGTTCTTGCATTTTGCCTATTCCATGTCCAGGATTTTGGATCATCGTTACTATCATTATTCTGAATTCTTTCTCAGGTAGACTGCCTATTTCCTCTTCATTTGTTAGGTCTGGTGTGTTTTTACCTTGCTCCTTCATCTGCTGTGTGTTTTTCTGTCTTCTCATTTTGCTTATCTGACTGTGTTTGGGGTCTCCTTTTCACAGGCTGCAGGTTCGTAGTTCCTGTTGGTCTTGGTATCTGTCCCCAGTGGCGGAGGTTGGCTCAGTGGGTTGTGTAGGCTTCCTGGTGGAGGGGACTAGTGCCTGTGTTCTGGTGGATGAGTCTGGATCTTGTCTTTCCGGTGGGCACGTCCACGTCTGGTAGTGTGTTTTGGGGTGTCTGTGGCCTTATTATGATTTTTGGCAGCCTCTCTGCTAATGGATGGGGCTGTGTTCCTGTCTTGCTAGTTGTTTGGCATAGGGTGTCCAGCACTGTAGCTTGCTGGTCGTTGAGTGAAGCTGGGTCTTGGTGTTGAGACGGAGATCTCTGAGAGATTGTTGCCGTTTGGTATTACGTGGAGCTGGGGAGGTCTCTTGTGGACCCGTGACCTGAAGTTGGCCCTCCCACATCAGAGGCACATCCCTGATGCCTGGCTGGAGCACCGAGAGCCTTTCATCCACACGGCTCAGAACAAAAGGGAGAAAAAATAGAAAGAAAGAAATAAAGAGGATAAAATAAAATAAAATAAGAGAAAATAAAATAAAGTTAGTATAATAAAAATAAGAAAAATATTATTTAAAAAATTATTAATAAAAGATTATTAATTTTTTAAAATAAATTTTTAAATTTTTTAAAATAAAGAATACGAAATAATTATTTAAAAAAATTTATTAAGAAAAAAGATTTTTAATTGTTTCAAATAAATATAAGAAAAATATTATTATGAAATTACGTAGAAAAAATTTTTTTTAGTTCTTTAAAACAAAAAATAAAAAAAACTTCTTAAGAAAAAATGTATTTCATTTTTTTAAATGAAAATAAGAAAAAAATCATTAAGAAAAAATTATGGAAAAAAAAAAGTTTTGAGTTAAAACAAAGAAACAAAAAAAACTCCCAAAATAACAGATGGACCGAACCCTAGGACAAATGGTGAAAGCAAAGCTATACAGACAAAATCTCACACAAAAGCATACACATATACACTCACAAAAAGAGCAAAAGGAGAAAAAATAACATATCCTGCTCCCAAAGTCCACCTCCTCAATTTGGGGTGATTCGTTGTCTATTCAGGTATTCAACAGATGCAGGTACATCAAGTTGTTTGTGGAGCTTTAATGCACTTCTTCTGAGGCTGCTGGGAGAAATTTCCCTTTCTCTTCTTTGTTCGCACAGCTCCCGGGTTTCAGCTTTGGATTTGGACCCACCTCTGCGTGTAGGTCCCCTGAGGGCATCTGTTCATCGCTCACACAGGACGGGGTTAAAGGAGCAGCTGACTCGGGGCTTCTGGCTCACTCAGGCCTGGGGGAGGGAGGGGTATGGATGCAGGGCGAGCTTCCGGCGGCAGAAGCAGGCGTGAGGTTGCAGCAGTCTGAGGTGCGCCGTGTGTTCTCCCGGGGAAGTTGTCCCTGGATCACCGGTCCCTGGCAGTGGGGGGTTGCACAGGCTCCCGGGAAGGGCCGTGTGGATAGTGACCTGTGCTCGCACACAGGTTTCTTGGTGGCGGCAGCAGCAGGCTTAGCGACTCATGCCCGTCTGTGGGGTCCGCGTTGATAACCGTGGCTTACGCCCGTTTCTGGAGCTCGTTTAGCGGGCGCTCTGAATCCCCTCTCCTCATGCACTGGGAAACAAAGAGGCAAGAAAAAGGCTCTTGCCTGTTCGGCAGCTCCAGACCTTTTCCCGGACTCCCTCCCGGCTAGCTGTGGTTCACTAGCCCCCTTCAGGCTGTGTTTACGCCGCCAACCCCAGTCGTCTCCCTGGGATCCGACCGAGGCCCGAGCCTCAGTTCCCAGCCCCCGCCTGCTCCGGCGGGTGAGCAGACAAGCCTCTCGGGCTGTTAAGTGCTGCTCAGCACCGGTCCTCTCTTCGGGAATCTCTCCGCTTTGCCTTCTGCACCCCTGTGGCTGCGCTCTCCTCCGTGGCTCTGAAGCTTCCCCCCTCTGCCACCTGCAGTGTCCGCCCATGAAGGGGCTTCCTAGTGTGTGGAAACCTTTCCTCCTTCACATCTCCCTCCCACTGGTGCAGGTCCCGTCCTTATTCTTTTGTACCTGTTACTTCTTTTTACTTTTGCCCTACCCAGGTACGTGGGGAGTTTCTTGCCTTTTGGGTGGTCTGAATTCTTCTGCCAGCGTTCAGTGGGAGTTCCATTGGAGCAGTTCCCCGTGTAGATGTATTTCTGATGTATCTGTGGGGAGAAAGGTTATCTCTGCGTCTTACTCTTACGCCCTCTTGGCCAGACCCCTCCCTTTTTTTCTTGATGAGTCTGGCTACTGGTTTATCAATTTGGTTTATCTTCTCAAAGAACCAGCTTTTAGTTTTATTGATCTTTGCTATTGTTTCCTTCATTTCTTTTTCATGTAGTTCTGATCTGGTCTTTATGATTGTTTTGCTTCTGCTATCTTTGGGATATTTTTGTTCTTCTTTGACTTATTGCTTTAGGTACAAGGTTAGGTTGTTTATTCGAGATGTTTCCTGTTTTCTGAGGTAGGCTTGTATTGCTATAAACTTCACTCTTAGAACTGCTTTTGCTTCATCCCACAGGTTTTGGGTCGTCGTGTCTCCATTGTCATTTGTTTCTAGGTATTTTTTGATTTCCCCTTTGATTTCTTCGTGATCACTTGGTTATTAACTAGTGTATTAAGTAGTGTATCATTTTGGATGATCTGTCCATTGGTGAAAGTGGGGTGTTAAAGTCCCCTACTATGATTGTGTTACTGTCGATTTCCCCTTTTATGGCTGTTAGTATTTGCCTTATGTATTGAGGTGCTCCTATGTTGGGTGCATAAATAGTTACAATTGTTCTACCTTCTTCTTGGATCGATCCCTTGATCACTATGTGGTGTCCTTCTTTGTCTCTTGAAATAGTCTTTATTTTAAAGTCAATTTTGTCTGATACGAGAATTGCTACTCCAGCTTTCTTTTGATTTCCATTTGCGTGGAATATCTTTTTCCATCCGCTCACTTTCCGTCTGTATGAGCCCCTAGGTCTGAAGTGGGTCTCTTGTAGACAGCATATATACGCGTCTTGTTTTTGTATCCATTCAGCCAGTCTGTGTCTTTTGGTGGGAGCATTTAGTCCATTTACATTTCAGGTAATTATGGATATGTATGTTCCTATTCCCATTTTCTTAAATGTTTTGGGTTTGTTATTGTAGGTGTTTTCCTTCTCTTGTGTTTCTTGCCTAGAGAAGTTCCTTTAGCATTTGTTGTAAAGCTGGTTTGGTGGTGCTGAGTTCTCTCAGCTTTTGCTTGTCCGTAAAGGTTTTAATTTCTCCATCAGATCTGAATGAGATCCTTGCTGGGTAGAGTCATCTTGGTTGTACGTTTTTCTCCATCACTTTTAGTATATCCTGCCACTCCCTTCTGGCTTGCAGAGTTTCTGCTGAAAGATCAGCTGTTAACCTTATGGGGATTCCCTTGTGTGTTATTTGTTGTTTTTCCCTTGCTGCTTTTAACATGTTTTCTTTATATTTAATTTTTGATAATTTGATTAATATGTGTCTTGGCGTGTTTCTCCTTGGATTTATCCTGTATGCGGCTCTCTGTGCTTCCAGAACTTGACTAACTATTTCCTTTCCCATATTAGGGAAGTTTTCAACTATAATCTCTTCAAATATTTTCTCAGTCCCTTTCTTTTTCTCTTCTTCTTCTGGGACCCCTATACTTCGAATGTTGGTGTGTTTAATGTTGTCCCAGAGGTCTCTGAGGCTGTCCTCATTTCTTTTCATTCTTTTTTCTTTCTTCTCTTCTGCAGTCGTTATGTCCGCTATTTTATCTTCCAGGTCACTTGCCCGTTCTTCTGCCTCAGTTATTCTGCTATTGATCCCTTCTAGAATATTTTAAATTTCATTTATTGTGTTTTTCATCGTTGCTTGGTTCCTCTTTCGTTCTTCTACGTCCTTGTTAAATGGTTCTTGCATTTTGCCTATTCCATGTCCAGGATTTTGGATCATCGTTACTATCATTATTCTGAATTCTTTCTCAGGTAGACTGCCTCTTTCCTCTTCATTTGTTAGGTCTGGTGTGTTTTTACCTTGCTCCTTCATCTGCTGTGTGTTTTTCTGTCTTCTCATTTTGCTTATCTGACTGTGTTTGGGGTCTCCTTTTCACAGGCTGCAGGTTCGTAGTTCCTGTTGGTCTTGGTATCTGTCCCCAGTGGCGGAGGTTGGCTCAGTGGGTTGTGTAGGCTTCCTGGTGGAGGGGACTAGTGCCTGTGTTCTGGTGGATGAGTCTGGATCTTGTCTTTCCGGTGGGCACGTCCACGTCTGGTAGTGTGTTTTGGGGTGTCTGTGGCCTTATTATGATTTTTGGCAGCCTCTCTGCTAATGGATGGGGCTGTGTTCCTGTCTTGCTAGTTGTTTGGCATAGGGTGTCCAGCACTGTAGCTTGCTGGTCGTTGAGTGAAGCTGGGTCTTGGTGTTGAGACGGAGATCTCTGAGAGATTGTTGCCGTTTGGTATTACGTGGAGCTGGGGAGGTCTCTTGTGGACCCGTGACCTGAAGTTGGCCCTCCCACATCAGAGGCACATCCCTGATGCCTGGCTGGAGCACCGAGAGCCTTTCATCCACACGGCTCAGAACAAAAGGGAGAAAAAATAGAAAGAAAGAAATAAAGAGGATAAAATAAAATAAAATAAGAGAAAATAAAATAAAGTTAGTATAATAAAAATAAGAAAAATATTATTTAAAAAATTATTAATAAAAGATTATTAATTTTTTAAAATAAATTTTTAAATTTTTAAAAATAAAGAATACGAAATAATTATTTAAAAAAATTTATTAAGAAAAAAGATTTTTAATTGTTTCAAATAAATATAAGAAAATTATTATTATGAAATTATGTAGAAAAAATTTTTTTTAGTTCTTTAAAACAAAAAATAAATAAAACTTCTTAAGAAAAAATGTATTTCATTTTTTTAAATGTAAATAAGAAAAAAATCATTAAGAAAAAATTATGGAAAAAAAAAAAGTTTTGAGTTAAAACAAAGAAACAAAAAAAACTCCCAAAATAACAGATGGACCGAACCCTAGGACAAATGGTGAAAGCAAAGCTATACAGACAAAATCTCACACAAAAGCATACACATATACACTCACAAAAAGAGCAAAAGGAGAAAAAATAACATATCCTGCTCCCAAAGTCCACCTCCTCAATTTGGGGTGATTCGTTGTCTATTCAGGTATTCAACAGATGCAGGTACATCAAGTTGTTTGTGGAGCTTTAATGCACTTCTTCTGAGGCTGCTGGGAGTAATTTCCCTTTCTCTTCTTTGTTCGCACAGCTCCCGGGTTTCAGCTTTGGATTTGGACCCACCTCTGCGTGTAGGTCCCCTGAGGGCATCTGTTCATCGCTCACACAGGACGGGGTTAAAGGAGCAGCTGACTCGGGGCTTCTGGCTCACTCAGGCCTGGGGGAGGGAGGGGTATGGATGCGGGGCGAGCTTCCGGCGGCAGAAGCAGGCGTGAGGTTGCAGCCGCCTGAGGTGCGCCGTGTGTTCTCCCGGGGAAGTTGTCCCTGGATCACCGGTCCCTGGCAGTGGGGGGTTGCACAGGCTCCCGGGAAGGGCCGTGTGGATAGTGACCTGTGCTCGCACACAGGTTTCTTGGTGGCGGCAGCAGCAGGCTTAGCGACTCATGCCCGTCTGTGGGGTCCGCGTTGATAACCGTGGCTTGCGCCCGTCTCTGGAGCTCGTTTAGCGGGCGCTCTGAATCCCCTCTCCTCATGCACCGGGAAACAAAGAGGCAAGAAAAAGGCTCTTGCCTGTTCGGCAGCTCCAGACCTTTTCCCGGACTCCCTCCCGGCTAGCTGTGGTTCACTAGCCCCCTTCAGGCTGTGTTTACGCCGCCAACCCCAGTCGTCTCCCTGGGATCCGACCGAGGCCCGAGCCTCAGTTCCCAGCCCCCGCCTGCTCCGGCGGGTGAGCAGACAAGCCTCTCGGGCTGTTAAGTGCTGCTCAGCACTGGTCCTCTCTTCGGGAATCTCTCCGCTTTGCCTTCTGCACCCCTGTGGCTGCGCTCTCCTCCGTGGCTCTGAAGCTTCCCCCCTCTGCCACCTGCAGTGTCCGCCCATGAAGGGGCTTCCTAGTGTGTGGAAACCTTTCCTCCTTCACATCTCCCTCCCACTGGTGCAGGTCCCGTCCTTATTCTTTTGTACCTGTTACTTCTTTTTACTTTTGCCCTACCCAGGTACGTGGGGAGTTTCTTGCCTTTTGGGTGGTCTGAATTCTTCTGCCAGCGTTCAGTGGGAGTTCCATTGGAGCAGTTCCCCGTGTAGATGTATTTCTGATGTATCTGTGGGGAGAAAGGTTATCTCTGCGTCTTACTCTTACGCCCTCTTGGCCAGACCCCTCCCTTTTTTTCTTGATGAGTCTGGCTACTGGTTTATCAATTTGGTTTATCTTCTCAAAGAACCAGCTTTTAGTTTTATTGATCTTTGCTATTGTTTCCTTCATTTCTTTTTCATGTAGTTCTGATCTGGTCTTTATGATTGTTTTGCTTCTGCTATCTTTGGGATATTTTTGTTCTTCTTTGACTTATTGCTTTAGGTACAAGGTTAGGTTGTTTATTCGAGATGTTTCCTGTTTTCTGAGGTAGGCTTGTATTGCTATAAACTTCACTCTTAGAACTGCTTTTGCTTCATCCCACAGGTTTTGGGTCGTCGTGTCTCCATTGTCATTTGTTTCTAGGTATTTTTTGATTTCCCCTTTGATTTCTTCGTGATCACTTGGTTATTAACTAGTGTATTAAGTAGTGTATCATTTTGGATGATCTGTCCATTGGTGAAAGTGGGGTGTTAAAGTCCCCTACTATGATTGTGTTACTGTCGATTTCCCCTTTTATGGCTGTTAGTATTTGCCTTATGTATTGAGGTGCTCCTATGTTGGGTGCATAAATAGTTACAATTGTTCTACCTTCTTCTTGGATCGATCCCTTGATCACTATGTGGTGTCCTTCTTTGTCTCTTGAAATAGTCTTTATTTTAAAGTCAATTTTGTCTGATACGAGAATTGCTACTCCAGCTTTCTTTTGATTTCCATTTGCGTGGAATATCTTTTACCATCCGCTCACTTTCCGTCTGTATGAGCCCCTAGGTCTGAAGTGGGTCTCTTGTAGACAGCATATATACGCATCTTGTTTTTGTATCCATTCAGCCAGTCTGTGTCTTTTGGTGGGAGCATTTAGTCCATTTACATTTCAGGTAATTATGGATATGTATGTTCCTATTCCCATTTTCTTAAATGTTTTGGGTTTGTTATTGTAGGTGTTTTCCTTCTCTTGTGTTTCTTGCCTAGAGAAGTTCCTTTAGCATTTGTTGTAAAGCTGGTTTGGTGGTGCTGAGCTCTCTCAGCTTTTGCTTGTCCGTAAAGGTTTTAATTTCTCCATCAGATCTGAATGAGATCCTTGCTGGGTAGAGTCATCTTGGTTGTACGTTTTTCTCCATCACTTTTAGTATATCCTGCCACTCCCTTCTGGCTTGCAGTGTTTCTGCTGAAAGATCAGCTGTTAACCTTATGGGGATTCCCTTGTGTGTTATTTGTTGTTTTTCCCTTGCTGCTTTTAACATGTTTTCTTTATATTTAATTTTTGATAATTTGATTAATATGTGTCTTGGCGTGTTTCTCCTTGGATTTATCCTGTATGCGGCTCTCTGTGCTTCCAGAACTTGACTAACTATTTCCTTTCCCATATTAGGGAAGTTTTCAACTATAATCTCTTCAAATATTTTCTCAGTCCCTTTCTTTTTCTCTTCTTCTTCTGGGACCCCTATAATTCGAATGTTGGTGCGTTTAATGTTGTCCCAGAGGTCTCTGAGGCTGTCCTCAGTTCTTTTCATTCTTTTTTCTTTCTTCTCTTCTGCAGTCGTTATGTCCGCTATTTTATCTTCCAGGTCACTTGCCCGTTCTTCTGCCTCAGTTATTCTGCTATTGATCCCTTCTAGAATATTTTAAATTTCATTTATTGTGTTTTTCATCGTTGCTTGGTTCCTCTTTCGTTCTTCTACGTCCTTGTTAAATGGTTCTTGCATTTTGCCTATTCCATGTCCAGGATTTTGGATCATCGTTACTATCATTATTCTGAATTCTTTCTCAGGTAGACTGCCTATTTCCTCTTCATTTGTTAGGTCTGGTGTGTTTTTACCTTGCTCCTTCATCTGCTGTGTGTTTTTCTGTCTTCTCATTTTGCTTATCTGACTGTGTTTGGGGTCTCCTTTTCACAGGCTGCAGGTTCGTAGTTCCTGTTGGTCTTGGTATCTGTCCCCAGTGGCGGAGGTTGGCTCAGTGGGTTGTGTAGGCTTCCTGGTGGAGGGGACTAGTGCCTGTGTTCTGGTGGATGAGTCTGGATCTTGTCTTTCCGGTGGGCACGTCCACGTCTGGTAGTGTGTTTTGGGGTGTCTGTGGCCTTATTATGATTTTTGGCAGCCTCTCTGCTAATGGATGGGGCTGTGTTCCTGTCTTGCTAGTTGTTTGGCATAGGGTGTCCAGCACTGTAGCTTGCTGGTCGTTGAGTGAAGCTGGGTCTTGGTGTTGAGACGGAGATCTCTGAGAGATTGTTGCCGTTTGGTATTACGTGGAGCTGGGGAGGTCTCTTGTGGACCCGTGACCTGAAGTTGGCCCTCCCACATCAGAGGCACATCCCTGATGCCTGGCTGGAGCACCGAGAGCCTTTCATCCACACGGCTCAGAACAAAAGGGAGAAAAAATAGAAAGAAAGAAATAAAGAGGATAAAATAAAATAAAATAAGAGAAAATAAAATAAAGTTAGTATAATAAAAATAAGAAAAATATTATTTAAAAAATTATTAATAAAAGATTATTAATTTTTTAAAATAAATTTTTAAATTTTTAAAAATAAAGAATACGAAATAATTATTTAAAAAAATTTATTAAGAAAAAAGATTTTTAATTGTTTCAAATAAATATAAGAAAAATATTATTATGAAATTATGTAGAAAAAATTTTTTTTAGTTCTTTAAAACAAAAAATAAATAAAACTTCTTAAGAAAAAATGTATTTCATTTTTTTAAATGTAAATAAGAAAAAAATCATTAAGAAAAAATTATGGAAAAAAAAAAAGTTTTGAGTTAAAACAAAGAAACAAAAAAAACTCCCAAAATAACAGATGGACCGAACCCTAGGACAAACGGTGAAAGCAAAGCTATACAGACAAAATCTCACACAAAAGCATACACATATACACTCACAAAAAGAGCAAAAGGAGAAAAAATAACATATCCTGCTCCCAAAGTCCACCTCCTCAATTTGGGGTGATTCGTTGTCTATTCAGGTATTCAACAGATGCAGGTACATCAAGTTGTTTGTGGAGCTTTAATGCACTTCTTCTGAGGCTGCTGGGAGTAATTTCCCTTTCTCTTCTTTGTTCGCACAGCTCCCGGGTTTCAGCTTTGGATTTGGACCCACCTCTGCGTGTAGGTCCCCTGAGGGCATCTGTTCATCGCTCACACAGGACGGGGTTAAAGGAGCAGCTGACTCGGGGCTTCTGGCTCACTCAGGCCTGGGGGAGGGAGGGGTATGGATGCGGGGCGAGCTTCCGGCGGCAGAAGCAGGCGTGAGGTTGCAGCCGCCTGAGGTGCGCCGTGTGTTCTCCCGGGGAAGTTGTCCCTGGATCACCGGTCCCTGGCAGTGGGGGGTTGCACAGGCTCCCGGGAAGGGCCGTGTGGATAGTGACCTGTGCTCGCACACAGGTTTCTTGGTGGCGGCAGCAGCAGGCTTAGCGACTCATGCCCGTCTGTGGGGTCCGCGTTGATAACCGTGGCTTGCGCCCGTCTCTGGAGCTCGTTTAGCGGGCGCTCTGAATCCCCTCTCCTCATGCACCGGGAAACAAAGAGGCAAGAAAAAGGCTCTTGCCTGTTCGGCAGCTCCAGACCTTTTCCCGGACTCCCTCCCGGCTAGCTGTGGTTCACTAGCCCCCTTCAGGCTGTGTTTACGCCGCCAACCCCAGTCGTCTCCCTGGGATCCGACCGAGGCCCGAGCCTCAGTTCCCAGCCCCCGCCTGCTCCGGCGGGTGAGCAGACAAGCCTCTCGGGCTGTTAAGTGCTGCTCAGCACTGGTCCTCTCTTCGGGAATCTCTCCGCTTTGCCTTCTGCACCCCTGTGGCTGCGCTCTCCTCCGTGGCTCTGAAGCTTCCCCCCTCTGCCACCTGCAGTGTCCGCCCATGAAGGGGCTTCCTAGTGTGTGGAAACCTTTCCTCCTTCACATCTCCCTCCCACTGGTGCAGGTCCCGTCCTTATTCTTTTGTACCTGTTACTTCTTTTTACTTTTGCCCTACCCAGGTACGTGGGGAGTTTCTTGCCTTTTGGGTGGTCTGAATTCTTCTGCCAGCGTTCAGTGGGAGTTCCATTGGAGCAGTTCCCCGTGTAGATGTATTTCTGATGTATCTGTGGGGAGAAAGGTTATCTCTGCGTCTTACTCTTACGCCCTCTTGGCCAGACCCCTCCCTTTTTTTCTTGATGAGTCTGGCTACTGGTTTATCAATTTGGTTTATCTTCTCAAAGAACCAGCTTTTAGTTTTATTGATCTTTGCTATTGTTTCCTTCATTTCTTTTTCATGTAGTTCTGATCTGGTCTTTATGATTGTTTTGCTTCTGCTATCTTTGGGATATTTTTGTTCTTCTTTGACTTATTGCTTTAGGTACAAGGTTAGGTTGTTTATTCGAGATGTTTCCTGTTTTCTGAGGTAGGCTTGTATTGCTATAAACTTCACTCTTAGAACTGCTTTTGCTTCATCCCACAGGTTTTGGGTCGTCGTGTCTCCATTGTCATTTGTTTCTAGGTATTTTTTGATTTCCCCTTTGATTTCTTCGTGATCACTTGGTTATTAACTAGTGTATTAAGTAGTGTATCATTTTGGATGATCTGTCCATTGGTGAAAGTGGGGTGTTAAAGTCCCCTACTATGATTGTGTTACTGTCGATTTCCCCTTTTATGGCTGTTAGTATTTGCCTTATGTATTGAGGTGCTCCTATGTTGGGTGCATAAATAGTTACAATTGTTCTACCTTCTTCTTGGATCGATCCCTTGATCACTATGTGGTGTCCTTCTTTGTCTCTTGAAATAGTCTTTATTTTAAAGTCAATTTTGTCTGATACGAGAATTGCTACTCCAGCTTTCTTTTGATTTCCATTTGCGTGGAATATCTTTTACCATCCGCTCACTTTCCGTCTGTATGAGCCCCTAGGTCTGAAGTGGGTCTCTTGTAGACAGCATATATACGCATCTTGTTTTTGTATCCATTCAGCCAGTCTGTGTCTTTTGGTGGGAGCATTTAGTCCATTTACATTTCAGGTAATTATGGATATGTATGTTCCTATTCCCATTTTCTTAAATGTTTTGGGTTTGTTATTGTAGGTGTTTTCCTTCTCTTGTGTTTCTTGCCTAGAGAAGTTCCTTTAGCATTTGTTGTAAAGCTGGTTTGGTGGTGCTGAGCTCTCTCAGCTTTTGCTTGTCCGTAAAGGTTTTAATTTCTCCATCAGATCTGAATGAGATCCTTGCTGGGTAGAGTCATCTTGGTTGTACGTTTTTCTCCATCACTTTTAGTATATCCTGCCACTCCCTTCTGGCTTGCAGTGTTTCTGCTGAAAGATCAGCTGTTAACCTTATGGGGATTCCCTTGTGTGTTATTTGTTGTTTTTCCCTTGCTGCTTTTAACATGTTTTCTTTATATTTAATTTTTGATAATTTGATTAATATGTGTCTTGGCGTGTTTCTCCTTGGATTTATCCTGTATGCGGCTCTCTGTGCTTCCAGAACTTGACTAACTATTTCCTTTCCCATATTAGGGAAGTTTTCAACTATAATCTCTTCAAATATTTTCTCAGTCCCTTTCTTTTTCTCTTCTTCTTCTGGGACCCCTATAATTCGAATGTTGGTGCGTTTAATGTTGTCCCAGAGGTCTCTGAGGCTGTCCTCAGTTCTTTTCATTCTTTTTTCTTTCTTCTCTTCTGCAGTCTTTATGTCCGCTATTTTATCTTCCAGGTCACTTGCCCGTTCTTCTGCCTCAGTTATTCTGCTATTGATCCCTTCTAGAATATTTTAAATTTCATTTATTGTGTTTTTCATCGTTGCTTGGTTCCTCTTTCGTTCTTCTACGTCCTTGTTAAATGGTTCTTGCATTTTGCCTATTCCATGTCCAGGATTTTGGATCATCGTTACTATCATTATTCTGAATTCTTTCTCAGGTAGACTGCCTATTTCCTCTTCATTTGTTAGGTCTGGTGTGTTTTTACCTTGCTCCTTCATCTGCTGTGTGTTTTTCTGTCTTCTCATTTTGCTTATCTGACTGTGTTTGGGGTCTCCTTTTCACAGGCTGCAGGTTCGTAGTTCCTGTTGGTCTTGGTATCTGTCCCCAGTGGCGGAGGTTGGCTCAGTGGGTTGTGTAGGCTTCCTGGTGGAGGGGACTAGTGCCTGTGTTCTGGTGGATGAGTCTGGATCTTGTCTTTCCGGTGGGCACGTCCACGTCTGGTAGTGTGTTTTGGGGTGTCTGTGGCCTTATTATGATTTTTGGCAGCCTCTCTGCTAATGGATGGGGCTGTGTTCCTGTCTTGCTAGTTGTTTGGCATAGGGTGTCCAGCACTGTAGCTTGCTGGTCGTTGAGTGAAGCTGGGTCTTGGTGTTGAGACGGAGATCTCTGAGAGATTGTTGCCGTTTGGTATTACGTGGAGCTGGGGAGGTCTCTTGTGGACCCGTGACCTGAAGTTGGCCCTCCCACATCAGAGGCACATCCCTGATGCCTGGCTGGAGCACCGAGAGCCTTTCATCCACACGGCTCAGAACAAAAGGGAGAAAAAATAGAAAGAAAGAAATAAAGAGGATAAAATAAAATAAAATAAGAGAAAATAAAATAAAGTTAGTATAATAAAAATAAGAAAAATATTATTTAAAAAATTATTAATAAAAGATTATTAATTTTTTAAAATAAATTTTTAAATTTTTAAAAATAAAGAATACGAAATAATTATTTAAAAAAATTTATTAAGAAAAAAGATTTTTAATTGTTTCAAATAAATATAAGAAAAATATTATTATGAAATTATGTAGAAAAAATTTTTTTTAGTTCTTTAAAACAAAAAATAAATAAAACTTCTTAAGAAAAAATGTATTTCATTTTTTTAAATGTAAATAAGAAAAAAATCATTAAGAAAAAATTATGGAAAAAAAAAAAGTTTTGAGTTAAAACAAAGAAACAAAAAAACTCCCAAAATAACAGATGGACCGAACCCTAGGACAAATGGTGAAAGCAAAGCTATACAGACAAAATCTCACACAAAAGCATACACATATACACTCACAAAAAGAGCAAAAGGAGAAAAAATAACATATCCTGCTCCCAAAGTCCACCTCCTCAATTTGGGGTGATTCGTTGTCTATTCAGGTATTCAACAGATGCAGGTACATCAAGTTGTTTGTGGAGCTTTAATGCACTTCTTCTGAGGCTGCTGGGAGTAATTTCCCTTTCTCTTCTTTGTTCGCACAGCTCCCGGGTTTCAGCTTTGGATTTGGACCCACCTCTGCGTGTAGGTCCCCTGAGGGCATCTGTTCATCGCTCACACAGGACGGGGTTAAAGGAGCAGCTGACTCGGGGCTTCTGGCTCACTCAGGCCTGGGGGAGGGAGGGGTATGGATGCGGGGCGAGCTTCCGGCGGCAGAAGCAGGCGTGAGGTTGCAGCCGCCTGAGGTGCGCCGTGTGTTCTCCCGGGGAAGTTGTCCCTGGATCACCGGTCCCTGGCAGTGGGGGGTTGCACAGGCTCCCGGGAAGGGCCGTGTGGATAGTGACCTGTGCTCGCACACAGGTTTCTTGGTGGCGGCAGCAGCAGGCTTAGCGACTCATGCCCGTCTGTGGGGTCCGCGTTGATAACCGTGGCTTGCGCCCGTCTCTGGAGCTCGTTTAGCGGGCGCTCTGAATCCCCTCTCCTCATGCACCGGGAAACAAAGAGGCAAGAAAAAGGCTCTTGCCTGTTCGGCAGCTCCAGACCTTTTCCCGGACTCCCTCCCGGCTAGCTGTGGTTCACTAGCCCCCTTCAGGCTGTGTTTACGCCGCCAACCCCAGTCGTCTCCCTGGGATCCGACCGAGGCCCGAGCCTCAGTTCCCAGCCCCCGCCTGCTCCGGCGGGTGAGCAGACAAGCCTCTCGGGCTGTTAAGTGCTGCTCAGCACCGGTCCTCTCTTCGGGAATCTCTCCGCTTTGCCTTCTGCACCCCTGTGGCTGCGCTCTCCTCCGTGGCTCTGAAGCTTCCCCCCTCTGCCACCTGCAGTGTCCGCCCATGAAGGGGCTTCCTAGTGTGTGGAAACCTTTCCTCCTTCACATCTCCCTCCCACTGGTGCAGGTCCCGTCCTTATTCTTTTGTACCTGTTACTTCTTTTTACTTTTGCCCTACCCAGGTACGTGGGGAGTTTCTTGCCTTTTGGGTGGTCTGAATTCTTCTGCCAGCGTTCAGTGGGAGTTCCATTGGAGCAGTTCCCCGTGTAGAT
Organism: Eschrichtius robustus; assembly: GCF_028021215.1. NCBI lineage: Eukaryota > Metazoa > Chordata > Mammalia > Artiodactyla > Eschrichtiidae > Eschrichtius > Eschrichtius robustus. The sequence goes on along the minus strand of NC_090824.1, from coordinate 140,648,299 downwards.
GTATTTCTGATGTATCTGTGGGGAGAAAGGTTATCTCTGCGTCTTACTCTTACGCCCTCTTGGCCAGACCCCTCCCTTTTTTTCTTGATGAGTCTGGCTACTGGTTTATCAATTTGGTTTATCTTCTCAAAGAACCAGCTTTTAGTTTTATTGATCTTTGCTATTGTTTCCTTCATTTCTTTTTCATGTAGTTCTGATCTGGTCTTTATGATTGTTTTGCTTCTGCTATCTTTGGGATATTTTTGTTCTTCTTTGACTTATTGCTTTAGGTACAAGGTTAGGTTGTTTATTCGAGATGTTTCCTGTTTTCTGAGGTAGGCTTGTATTGCTATAAACTTCACTCTTAGAACTGCTTTTTCTTCATCCCACAGGTTTTGGGTCGTCGTGTCTCCATTGTCATTTGTTTCTAGGTATTTTTTGATTTCCCCTTTGATTTCTTCGTGATCACTTGGTTATTAACTAGTGTATTAAGTAGTGTATCATTTTGGATGATCTGTCCATTGGTGAAAGTGGGGTGTTAAAGTCCCCTACTATGATTGTGTTACTGTCGATTTCCCCTTTTATGGCTGTTAGTATTTGCCTTATGTATTGAGGTGCTCCTATGTTGGGTGCATAAATAGTTACAATTGTTCTACCTTCTTCTTGGATCGATCCCTTGATCACTATGTGGTGTCCTTCTTTGTCTCTTGAAATAGTCTTTATTTTAAAGTCAATTTTGTCTGATACGAGAATTGCTACTCCAGCTTTCTTTTGATTTCCATTTGCGTGGAATATCTTTTTCCATCCGCTCACTTTCCGTCTGTATGAGCCCCTAGGTCTGAAGTGGGTCTCTTGTAGACAGCATATATACGCGTCTTGTTTTTGTATCCATTCAGCCAGTCTGTGTCTTTTGGTGGGAGCATTTAGTCCATTTACATTTCAGGTAATTATGGATATGTATGTTCCTATTCCCATTTTCTTAAATGTTTTGGGTTTGTTATTGTAGGTGTTTTCCTTCTCTTGTGTTTCTTGCCTAGAGAAGTTCCTTTAGCATTTGTTGTAAAGCTGGTTTGGTGGTGCTGAGCTCTCTCAGCTTTTGCTTGTCCGTAAAGGTTTTAATTTCTCCATCAGATCTGAATGAGATCCTTGCTGGGTAGAGTCATCTTGGTTGTACGTTTTTCTCCATCACTTTTAGTATATCCTGCCACTCCCTTCTGGCTTGCAGAGTTTCTGCTGAAAGATCAGCTGTTAACCTTATGGGGATTCCCTTGTGTGTTATTTGTTGTTTTTCCCTTGCTGTTTTTAACATGTTTTCTTTATATTTAATTTTTGATAATTTGATTAATATGTGTCTTGGCGTGTTTCTCCTTGGATTTATCCTTTATGGGGCTCTCTGTGCTTCCAGAACTTGACTAACTATTTCCTTTCCCATATTAGGGAAGTTTTCAACTATAATCTCTTCAAATATTTTCTCAGTCCCTTTCTTTTTCTCTTCTTCTTCTGGGACCCCTATAATTCGAATGTTGGTGCGTTTAATGTTGTCCCAGAGGTCTCTGAGGCTGTCCTCAGTTCTTTTCATTCTTTTTTCTTTCTTCTCTTCTGCAGTCGTTATGTCCGCTATTTTATCTTCCAGGTCACTTGCCCGTTCTTCTGCCTCAGTTATTCTGCTATTGATCCCTTCTAGAATATTTTAAATTTCATTTATTGTGTTTTTCATCGTTGCTTGGTTCCTCTTTCGTTCTTCTACGTCCTTGTTAAATGGTTCTTGCATTTTGCCTATTCCATGTCCAGGATTTTGGATCATCGTTACTATCATTATTCTGAATTCTTTCTCAGGTAGACTGCCTATTTCCTCTTCATTTGTTAGGTCTGGTGTGTTTTTACCTTGCTCCTTCATCTGCTGTGTGTTTTCCTGTGTTCTCATTTTGCTTATCTGACTGTGTTTGGGGTCTCCTTTTCACAGGCTGCAGGTTCGTAGTTCCTGTTGGTCTTGGTATCTGTCCCCAGTGGCGGAGGTTGGCTCAGTGGGTTGTGTAGGCTTCCTGGTGGAGGGGACTAGTGCCTGTGTTCTGGTGGATGAGTCTGGATCTTGTCTTTCCGGTGGGCACGTCCACGTCTGGTAGTGTGTTTTGGGGTGTCTGTGGCCTTATTATGATTTTTGGCAGCCTCTCTGCTAATGGATGGGGCTGTGTTCCTGTCTTGCTAGTTGTTTGGCATAGGGTGTCCAGCACTGTAGCTTGCTGGTCGTTGAGTGAAGCTGGGTCTTGGTGTTGAGACGGAGATCTCTGAGAGATTGTTGCCGTTTGGTATTACGTGGAGCTGGGGAGGTCTCTTGTGGACCCGTGACCTGAAGTTGGCCCTCCCACATCAGAGGCACATCCCTGATGCCTGGTTGGAGCACCGAGAGCCTTTCATCCACACGGCTCAGAACAAAAGGGAGAAAAAATAGAAAGAAAGAAATAAAGAGGATAAAATAAAATAAAATAAGAGAAAATAAAATAAAGTTAGTATAATAAAAATAAGAAAAATATTATTTAAAAAATTATTAATAAAAGATTATTAATTTTTTAAAATAAATTTTTAAAAATAAAGAATACGAAATAATTATTTAAAAAAATTTATTAAGAAAAAAGATTTTTAATTGTTTCAAATAAATATAAGAAAAATATTATTATGAAATTATGTAGAAAAAATTTTTTTTAGTTCTTTAAAACAAAAAATAAATAAAACTTCTTAAGAAAAAATGTATTTCATTTTTTTAAATGTAAATAAGAAAAAAATCATTAAGAAAAAATTATGGAAAAAAAAAAAGTTTTGAGTTAAAACAAAGAAACAAAAAAAAACTCCCAAAATAACAGATGGACCGAACCCTAGGACAAATGGTGAAAGCAAAGCTATACAGACAAAATCTCACACAAAAGCATACACATATACACTCACAAAAAGAGCAAAAGGAGAAAAAATAACATATCCTGCTCCCAAAGTCC